>NW_021681217.1:3509-10899 GCF_001412515.2 Diachasma alloeum | reverse complement strand
GACGATTTTTTAATTAGCGGGCGAATTAATGGGGAAGCACTCTGCGCCGAGAAACCATTGAGTTTTTCATAGCACCGCGACTTTCGTCGCAGTTTTTATTTTTTCAGTATAGAGATTAAGGAATGGAACGGAGGTTGAAGGATGGGGAATTTAATTCTCCATCGAACAGCATTGGTTTTATTCCTTAATGTTAATTAGGAGTAGAGATACGATTTTTTAATTAGCGGGCGAATTAATGGGGAAGCGCTCTGCGCCGAGAAAACATTGGGTTTCTTATAGCGCCGTGACTTTCGTCGCAATATTAATTTTTTTATTGCGGAGATTAAGGCATGAAATGGAAGTTGATGGATGGAGAATTTAATTCTCCATTGAACAGTCTTTGCTTCATCCATTAATATTAATTAGTCGGCGAATAAATCAACTGATAAACACACAGTAAACATTGAGTACTAGGAGGACAAAAATCCCCCTCCGACCCTGTCTCTGCGACAGCGGGACTGTTCGAGATTTTGACAATGAGAAAAGGAGCACATTACTCTAAGAAAACAGGTCTCATGTTTTACGCTATGAACGATTTTCTGACACGATTTTTCTAGGCTTTGATCAGAGGATCGGGAAATACATCCACACAATTGGAAAACATGGATACATGTATGATGGATTTATTTTACACCAGAAGTTTACAAAGTGTAATTTTTCACATTTTTCAAACTACAATGTTTGATCCGTTACTTGGGTAAGACGAAACTCACGGGGTTACACGTTCGACTCTATAAATCTTCGTTTGCATATTCCTTACTTATTTTTATGTTATTAAAAAAATACATTTTACAATATGTCCAGCCACTTTAATTTACTTATGACCCTCCAGAACTCACAATCAGCTGAGCCATTAAAAATGGCTACCAACGAGAATGCATCCCCTCCACTCCGAACCCCCTCCTAAGCCTTCTATGATGCTGATTAGGTTTTTCTTATTTTACGCCAATTTATCGAATGCATAGACTTTGATTCAGTGTATATCAATGTCTATCAAATCATTCCGCGTAAAATGAGCCCAAGTAGAAGTTTCTATCAAAAATTGAAAAAAAAGGGGCTATCTTTAATGACAATTTTTTAAAAATTAATTAAAAAAAAAATTCAGTCTATCAAATTATTCCTATAGTCAATCATTGTCTATCATTCGCCTATCAATGGATTCCCATGGTCAAAATAATTAATTTTTAATAATCAGGGGCTAACTTTTTAGAGCTGGCGTTAGTAGATGCAGAATCAACGTTCACTCTGCGGAGAAATTCGATTTTGCCGAGAGTCAACTTTCCCAGTGACAGAAACCAAGATCTGAGCCCTCGGCCTCGGCTGAAAATTTAATTTATTCATTTGGGCATATCTGGCCTTTCCGAGTGTTTCATTGGCTTTGAAATCATTAGAAAATACGGAATCAACGTTCGCTTCGCGAAAAAATTCGATTTTGGTGGAGGTCAACTCTCCTCCGGAAAGAATGGAAGATGTGAGCCTTTGGTCCCGGGTGAAAAAAAAAACATTCATATTTGAGTCACTCAGTCAGTGAAGCCTCGTTTCATGCACGGTGCACGTGGGAGAATCTGAATAGTAAAACGCTGCCTTACGTTGAATGAATTGAATTCTCAATTGACACGCGTTGGTTTCATGTCTTCATCTCAATTAGGGGGAGAGAAAAAAATTTTTACCCGGGACCTAGTGGTCATATCTTGGATTTTGCCGCTGAGAAAGTCTACTCGTGCGGAATTACGTCAATTATTATTTAATCAACGCATGCAAACGGTAGAATGAGGGTGGCTAGAATAGATTCTGCAATCCGCTGCCGGTGTTGGATTAAAATTTTCACCTTCCGCGTACATGCCTTCCCCCGCCGCCCCCTCGTATAATCACACTTTTCAGAATTTTTCTTGGAAAATTCAACCATTTTTAAACAATTTAAGCAATGCATGCAAACAGTGGGATGAAGGTGGCTAAAATAGATTCTGCAATCCCCTCCCGTTGTAGGGCGATAATTTCACCCCTTCGCATACATTATCACCCTCCGCCCAAAATGCCGGTCGAAATAGGCGTGCGCGGAGGAATATGACTCAAGGCTGAAGCGCTTGCGCGAGTAAAAGTGAGGTCGGTTGGATAATGAGGGGGGGCTGACTCGGGCCGAGACCCGAGGTTACTTTTTTGGTAAGAGTCACTATTGGCCAGTATTCTGAAGCCGTTGGGGACTCTTAGGGAGCCAGACACCACTGTCACAATGAATCCCCCTCGCCAAGATCCAAATATCATCATTCTTGAAGGATTACAAGGATTCATTTGGAAGCTGTTAAGAGAGGAGGATGGAACAAGGTAAATAAAAGAATTTTACATTTAATGTTTCACCATTGCAATTTTTTTAACATTGTCTTTGCCACTTCTCAATTTATTTATAGATGAATTTATTTTAAATTTAACTTTTTCGAGTCAGGATTTTTTTTCAAATACTTATACCTGTTTTGAATAAAGAAAGTTCTCTTGCACTTCTCTCATAACAATGATATTTATCAGGATATATAATTTTTAAAAATAACTCACTGATGCGTATTCTTGTAGAGAAAAATACAATAAAAATTACCGGCAAAAAACCGAAACATTTCGAAACGTCATCTGCGAGCGAAGTCAAATTCTATACAAGTGGGAGTTGGAACGTAAATTCTACTATCTGTTCCGTAATAATTAACCACCCGTCTGATGATTTACCGGTGTGGGGACAACAAGTCGTTCCATAATTTTTCTCCAACAATTGAAAAATGTTGCGGAACGGAACGTAAAAATAACTTCCCAGCTCCCGAATTTGTTATTTTGGAGGCATAATAAGTCAGGAACTTTCTGTAAGATTTTACTTTTTCAGGTAAAATTACGTGGCAATTTCGTACTTTCTTCGGTGATGCACTTGAGAATTCACTGAACTTTTCAGATTTATTCTCTTTCATTCCTATAAAAATTGCCGGAAAACGATACCTTCTTGCGAATTACGTGAATTGTTCCGCAATTTTTTACTGAATATTTTTCTCNATACCTCCTTGCGAATTACGTGAATTGTTCCGCAATTTTTTACTGAATATTTTTCTCAGTGTATTACAACGACACGGATTCTTCATTCTTCGTCACATAATTTTCGGCGAAAGAAAAAAAAATGAAAAAGAGTCAATTTTT
Organism: Diachasma alloeum; assembly: GCF_001412515.2. NCBI lineage: Eukaryota > Metazoa > Arthropoda > Insecta > Hymenoptera > Braconidae > Diachasma > Diachasma alloeum. Next base: position 7,692 of record NW_021681217.1, on the reverse strand, counting down.
CGTTTTACTCTAATAAGCGATAGCGATGCATCCACCTATTGTAATAGGTATTTTAATAGGTCCCATGGATAAATCTCCGTGTGGATTACCCTCCGTGAGTATCAGAAACGAATGCGGGTGTTGCAGTCAGTACGAATGGCTGGTGGATAAATCTAATAGCAACGTCGAACGATACACACTTCATTTTTGAAGAGTGGGGGCATTGCTTCAAATTGCTCCTCCTTTTATAATGGTTCCGAGAATTAAACATTTGATTTCCCTCCATAGGTTCTATCGGTGTTACCGCCGAAAAAATCCTAATCTGCCCAAAAACTCATTAACGTATGAGAGTGCAATAAATTAAGGGGAGACTACTATGAGTATTAAAAGTCGCAGACTATTGAAATGAGATTTTTCATGCATTGAAGATCGATTACATATGTCTAAAAACGCTTAATTAGTGCAAAAAATTTAATTGTTTATTGTTCGTCTGCCCCGCAGGCGCTTAAAAAGTTAAAACTACTCCAGGTGAAAAATGCTACATGAATAGTCGGTAATTAATGCAATTGCTGTAATTAATGCTCTCATTTTATGTTGCAGCTCGTATGAGAATCATGAGATTTTGTGCGAAGTAAAAATGGGGGGAAGAATATAAGAATAGAAATAAATTATAACCTTTTTTTATCCCTGTACAAGTATTAACAATAAAATTCTCTCTAAGTAAACTATGTGTAAGAACAAATACTAAGATTTCTATCACCTTAATTGTTACAATAAATAACCCGACATGTATAAATACGAGGCAGAGAAGCAAGTTATTATCGGAATTGTAATTAACAAATGTGGAATGTAAAGGAATACTGCGAAAACTAAATGAAATTTCGATTGTACTTTAAAAAATTATCTCACTCATTTCCACAAAATTGTAAACGCATTTTGAAAAATTTTGAAAATCAAATCCTTTTGAAAAAGATCTGAAAAAATATTTTAAAATGTCTTCAAATGCTCTGCAAAATGAAAATTACTTGATATTTTACATGTATGAAAAGAAGCAATAAAGAAAAAAAAAATTTTTTTTGGCATTAAGTTAATTAATAATTATGCAACCTTTTAATGATGATATTTGCTTCCGAATGGAAGCATTGTAATTGTTCAAATTTAAATTTGGATTTTTCGTGGTATATCAACCAATTATGATCCAAAAACTCTGAAAATGTAATTTTTTGACCGTGTACATATGCAAGCGAAATTGTCTTGGATTATTCACTAATGAATCGATGGAATAATTTTCTATTCCTCAAATATAGGTTTTGTTGAGCCCTATCAATCTGTGTTAATTACAATTTAGTAGCTAAAGCGAAAATGTTCATAATTGATTGAATGATAGCTTAAAAAATTTGTTTGGATGTCCTTTTGACCGAGTTCGCACATGAAGGGGATAGCCATAATCGTTATTTGGATTGATTTGAAAATTTGCAAATTTTTTTTTTAATGAGGATTCCGGGTATATCTTTGGATATTATGCTTAAAATGAATTCAATTATAATTTAAAATGTTTGTTTTAAAGCCATTAATTCGAAGTTGCTAGATGATTAAAATAGCTACATTGGCTGATTTGATTTTCATGATTGTTGAAAATTTCGAATTTTTCATGAATTTCCCGCAAAGTGAGCTTTCTGATGGTTTCTTCCAATGTGATGTTTCAAATTCATTCAAGTATGTATAAATACAATTTTTTTTAATAACGTGTCGAAGGGCTGAGGGGGGGATAGAACCGTAAGAAAAGACAATCAGTTGTACAGAAGAAAGGGATGAGAAGAATAATGACGATGATAACATTGATTCAAGTTGAAAAGCGGACAAAATAAGTTTAAAAAAAAATTATTTAATTTAATAAAATGAGATACACAATGAATTAAACGTGATAAAAGAAATTTATGTACAAAATAACCATTTAGAAGAGTATTGCTAATTTATTAGCAAAAATCACTATACTATATGTACTACAAGAGCAATTTTTAACTTGTTTAAAATAGATATTGTTCTATTGAAAAATTTCCCCAGCTGCATTACCCGCGACTTTTGAAACTCTCATAGTAGTCTCCCCTTAACGCGCTATAATTCAAATCCACCGCGCCAGTACACGGTAAAAGCACGACGATGGAACTATGCTGGTCATATCTCTATAGTCGGTAATTTACTCAGATGGAAACTGATAATTCAATATCAGTTCGGACAAAACGAAATTTTGTCTTCGTTGATTCTTGCGCGAAAACAAAATTGGTTGTCGATATAAATAATCTTTTTCCAAAGGTCACTTAAATAAGTGTATTCACGTCAATAGGCTGTTTTCATTCATTTCTCCATAGGTGTAATATTGTAAACTATTATCGTTGTCATGAAATTTTTTTTCTTCTCCATTTGCTCGCACAAAATAATTCTTGAACCGAAAGCGTGTTAGACTATAGATATGCTACATTTTTTAATAATATTGTCATCAGTTCTATCGCCGTTTATGATGCCGAACCTTTCAATATTTTCAATGATCCCTATTTCAGATTTATATAAACTTGAGAATATGTATCCATCGATAGAAAACAGTGCAGATCATTCATTGAATACACTATTTTGCGTAAAGATGTTATGAGGTTTGGGATTTAATAAATATTCGGAATTCAATTATTGTAGAGTTATGAGTATTGTGTGGAACAATCCTAATATATGAAAATGAATTCCTACAAACATTATCCATAAAAAAAAATGAATTAAATTCTAAAAACATTGGTCATTCTCTCCATCTTCACTCAATTTTCCATGGACAATTTAGTAATACAGGCCTTATAACGAACAATAGAGGCAATTTTCCTTATAATAATGATATAATACATCACTCATTGGGAATTTCCTAGGTCATCACATTTGTGCGTTTTGATGTGCATATCAACAAGCGATATACAAGTAATAGTTAAAGACTTTATAAATAGAGTCATTACAAATAAATCACTCAGCACTGATATCTCAGATACGATATAATAGTCTCCTGTAATGATAAATGTTATAATAGTAACCCNTGCGTTTTGATGTGCATATCAACAAGCGATATACAAGTAATAGTTAAAGACTTTATAAATAGAGTCATTACAAATAAATCACTCAGCACTGATATCTCAGATACGATATAATAGTCTCCTGTAATGATAAATGTTATAATAGTAACCCGCTGTGGAGAAGATTACAATCAAATACTTGCACCCTTTACATTTTTTATTTTTGTTTTTTTTAGATGCTAGGGAATTTTTAGTTTCGTCAAGTTTGCGGCATTTGATTATGGTAAAGTGGCGGTCGTGGGGGTCACCCGTATTCGGCTCGCCGAACTACTCCCGAATCTCACTAGGCCTTAGACTCTCTTTCACGGAAGCGTACTACTACCCTGGGATGCAAGCAGCCACTTAAGTTAGGTGGCTGTTAGGTGGCTGTTAGGTGGCTACTTGTTTAGGTGTAAAAAAGGGTAAGTGATACCTGAAACGATTATGGATGTAAATCTATGAATTATTAAGGAATTTTAGTAGCTTTAATGACATTAATCTCCAATAATTAAGGAAAATAACAGTTTGCGTATTGAAAGGGAAAATAAATCAGTAGGGGGAACACCCCCGGATGGCGGCAGTGTCGACTTCTCGCCGAGGACGATAAAGTCGGCAGCAGTGGCGGGAGCAAATTGATTATCCAATAGGTTCATATTGGCATTTTTTAAAATTAGTTTAATTCTGTACTGACCCAATTGCCCTACGTGAACAATGTTATCGCAAATAGATATGTAGGAGGAGAATGCTGCGAGTCAAATAGGGGCGAAGAGGGGCATCAAATAATTAGANGGGGGGGGGGGGGGGGGGGGGGGGGGGGGGGGGGGGGGGGGGGGGGGGGGGGGGGGGGGGGGGGGGGGGGGGGGGGGGGGGGGGGGGGGGGGGCAGAATTTATATGAACATTATATATATTTTAAATTATGTTGAAAAAACAATTGAAAATAATGTTCTAAACAACTATTTGCTTATGCATTGATTTTCGAATTAAAAAATGAATTATTCAATAAGTAAGAGATTATATTTCTATAAAATTTATCGCCCCCGGAAACATGCACAGATTTTTTATAAATTGAAAAAAAATGAATTTCGGGGAAAATACATGAGTATGCGGGTTCTCCGGG
>NW_021681217.1:822-1040 GCF_001412515.2 Diachasma alloeum | reverse complement strand
ATTTTCTCCGCAATTCATATTTTAATTTATAAAAAATCAGCGCATGTTTCCAGAGAGGTAAATTTCATAACAATGTAGTCTCAAACCCCTCCTCCTCGCCCCCCTAAATTGTGATCTCGACGGATATATGCGGGTGTCTTCAACCCCCCGGAGAAACCGCATACTCATGTATTTTCCCCGAAATTCATTTTTTTTTAATTTATAAAAAATCTGCGCAT
>NW_021681217.1:0-258 GCF_001412515.2 Diachasma alloeum | reverse complement strand
AAAAATATAATCTCAAACCCCTCCCCCTCACCCCCCTAAATTTTCATCCCTCCGGAAATATACGGGTGTTTTCAACCCCCCGGAGAAACCGCATAATAATGTATTTTCTCCGAAATTCATATTTTAATTTATAAAAAATCAGCGCATGTTTCCAGAGACGTAAATTTCATAACAATGTAGTCTCATACCCCTCCCACTCACCCCCCTAAATTTTCAACCCTCCGGATATATGCGGGTGTCTTCAACCCCCCGGAGAAA
>NW_021681216.1:73231-141985 GCF_001412515.2 Diachasma alloeum | reverse complement strand
AGGATGCGCCGCGAGTGGGTGGTGGGATCAGACCCTTCCCAAAATGGGTGGGCCAGAACCGCCCCTATATATCTACTCTTTTCAACACGTTTCTTTTTTCCGTCTTATTCACCCTCGGTCACCAGACGACCGCAAGTCTCAGAAGTAGAACTATTTGGTAGAGCCAGAGCATCATTTTAGGATTGAGTCCTCATGTCCTGCCCACAGCTCTCCTGCACGCCCACATAGAGGCAAACAGTTTATTTCTCTGAGTACAAATATGTTCTTTCCAGCTGAGTTTATTATCCAGGAGGACACCCAGATATTTCACTCTGCTGGTGTAGTTAATCTCCGAACCATTTAGCTTCAGAGGTTGGATCTTTTCCAGTTTATAATTTCTGGTGAAAACCAGGATTGTTGTTTTGGCTGGATTTACCGATAGGCCAGTTACCCTGCACCAGTCCTCAATGATATTGAAGGCTGTTGCCATCAGGTCCCTTAGCACCCTCAGAAATCCGCCTTTCACAACAACTGCCACATCATCGGCGAAACCGATGACGTGGAAGCCGGCCTCACTTAGTTGATTTAGAAGTCCATCTACAACCAGGTTCCATAGCAGGGGCGAGGGAACTCCCCCCTGCGGACAGCCCTCAGTCGGACGTCCCTCCACACATGCCCCCCCATGTCCTGCCGACAGTCTTCTGCTTTTCAGCATGTTTTGTGTCCAAGCAATGATAGTCTTGGACACCTGTCGTCCTTCCATGGCTTTTTCTATAGCCGGATTCGAAGTGCTATCAAAAGCCCCCTCAATATCCAGAAAGGCGCCTATGGCAAAACCCTTGACCGCCAGTTGTCCCTCAATCAGTCCCACCAGGTGATGTAAGGCGGTATCTGTTGATCTTCCCTCTCTGTATGCATATTGACAGGGGGAGAGGGGTCTGTCAGCCAAGGGCCCGGCCTTGATGTGTCTATCCACCAGCCTCTCCAGGGTCTTCAGGATGAAGGATGTGAGGCTTATAGGACGGAAGTCTTTTGGTTTTATATAACCGGTTTTTCCCGGCTTGGGAATGAATACTATCCTAGTCTCATTCCACACACTAGGGACATGTTTCAGGGCTATACTAGCTCTGAGTATCTTGGTTAGGGGTCCCGTGATAGTCTCTATCCCTTCCTGTAATAGGGCTGGGTAGATCCCGTCTGGTCCCGGTGCCTTGAAGGGTTCAAAGGTTTTGATGGCCCACTTGACCCCCCAGGGCTGCACTACTTTATTTGCCAATGCCCAATCATGGGTTTCGTAGACATCCCTCTGATTTTGCATTGTTTCTTTATCTCTCTCCTGGGCCTGTATGAAGCCTGGAAAGTGGGTGTTCATTAGGAGTTTCAGAGTCTCTCCCATGGTTTCCGTGTGGCTGCCATCTGGTGCCTGTAGGCTCCCTAGATATGGAGTCTTGTTTGTTCCAAGGATTTTTGCCAGCCTAGAGGTCTCCGATTGACTCTCCACATTGCTTGTGAAAGCCCTCCAGCAGTCCTCTTTGGCTGCCTTTATTGCCTTGTTGTAATCTGCGAGCAAGCCTCTGTAAGTTTTCCATGCGTCTTCCTTACGGGGGCCCGCTCTCATGTTCTTAGCTTTGTTAAAAGCTTTTCTAGCTTTGCCCCTCAGCCCACCGAGCCTCTCTGACCACCAAGGAGTCTCAGTGGGCTGCCCTTTCGGGATAAGCTTGCAGTTTGTCTCGAAGGAGTCCATGATGGCCTGGTTTAGGGCAATCGAAGCCTCCTCCAGCTGCTTTTTGTTGTTAAATCTGAGGATGATATCCCTGAGATTGTCAGATAGACTCTCTCGGTAATTTCCCCAGTTTGTTCGTCTTGGGTTTCTCACCCATTCCGTTTCTTTCACTGTGTGGATGGACATTCTTATGGTTTGATGATCGGACGCTGAGAGGTCCTTTGAGACCCTCCAGTCCCCAATCATGTCTGCCACTCTATCCGTCCCCAGAGTGATATCTATGACCTCCTGTCGTCTCCGATCTATGAAGGTAGGTTCTGACCCCCTATTAAGGATGTTTAGACCGGCCCCCATTATGAATTCCTGGAGGCTTTCCCCCCTGCCGTTAATGCCGGTGCTCCCCCATGCTACATGGTGCGAGTTGGCATCACAACCTAGCAGGAGTTCAAGTCCCCTTTCCTTCACATGGTTGCATAGGTCCTTTACTTTTTTCGAAGGAGGTGGTTCAGCCGAGTCATAGGGCATGTAAACTGACCCTACAACCAGGCTCATTTCCTCGCCTTGTCCCAGGCCCAGATCCACTTGTGCCACAGCCAGGTCTCCCTCACTAGCCTGTGAACAGAAGAAAGAGTCTAGTCCTTTAATAACAATGCAAGATCTAATTTTCTCCTGAGTGTTTGCGTGATAGATTCTGCCACAACCACTGAGGCCCTTAATAGCATTGTCCACTATCCATGGTTCCTGGATCATTGCTATGACAGTCTGCATCCCAGCTAACAGCCTGACTAGAGTAGCCGAGGCTGCTTTGCTGTGGTGCAAATTTATCTGTACAATGTGCACCCGGGTTGCAGCCATAATGATGACTACTTTCCTGGTACCTCTATGTACCCTTCTTCTGACTTTCACCACGGTCTTTCGCAAGCAGCTTGACAGTAGCTTTTTGAATCCCGCAGTGCAGTCTGAAGTTGCAGGCTTTCAGAACAGAGAGTGATCGGTCGTCTATCAGCGCAACGAAGTGGGCACTTTTCGCGTCCCTACTCTCACTGCCCCGAGCGACAACCCACTCTCTGGCCTGCAGTCCTGCATTTTGTTTCTCAAGGAAGCACAGTGCTTCTTGAGCGGTTAGATCTGGGTCTTCCACGTGTAGTACAACCCTGTGCTTCTTGGGAAGCTCCGAGGCTGCGACCACACGTACAGTAAGTCCAGCTATTTTGTTTTCGGGGAAAAGGCTTTTCAGCCAATTTCCCGTTTCCTCATCAGTGCAGCACACCATTGCCACACCTTCTCTTTCCCAGACACCGTTGAAGGTGGGTGCTTTCACCCCGTCAGGTAACGCCAGAATGGCCCTCTTCAGGAGTTTCTTCACCTCCGTTACCTCTTCAGTGCCCAGTTTCTGATCCGGATATGACTCCGGCATAACTGCAAACTTGAATGAGCTCGTAGTGTTCTGAGCATATGTGCCCTGATCCTGCGTTCTCATTCTCTTTTCTTTCGGTCTGACTGAGGGGCTTGGCGTAGTACGCTCTGATGGAAGGCGTTTTATTGCCTTCCTCATAGCCCCCCCCCCTCATCGACCTTCGCTGCTGCATCCGCCAAGGTTGCAATCGCTCCCGAGGTTTGATGCAGCTTCGCTCTCTTGCGACGTCTTCTCTCGGCTCCACTCAGTCTTACCCGATTTACATCGGTACCAGACTGGTCAGCCTTGTCAGATTTCGTGTATTCGCCATCGCTGGCCCCACCCGAAGTTGCTTTTTCAATATTAAGATTTATTAAATTGGTTTCCATTTTAGTCCCACGAGTACCGCGGTTAAGCGTTTTCACCTGGTGCATTGCCGCGATTGCCCAGGGCTTGGCTTGTCTCGGGTGGGTTACACCCAAGGCTACTCTCAGAGATCGCCCAGGTTTCTGAGAGGCACCGTTAGCGACACAGCTCCCCCTGTGCCACGTATTCTTAGGCACGGTATGGCCGAGGCCATGGCTTACGCCGCTCACACACATGGATTGGGTGGACTCCTCTTAGCGACCACGGGCAACGGTAGTCCTTAAGACCTCCACCGCCCGCGACCGAGCCCCCTCACTACGACAAAGTGGGAACCCAGTAGAGGCGGTCGAAACGAAAAAATTGAGCATAAAATAGATCCAGGATGATGCCCTACTTCTATGATGGCTCACAATGCTTGTTTTGATTATAAGAATTACTGAAAAAAAATGAAACAAATCATTCGTGACGTAATTGGCAAAATTCAAGTTGTTCAACTTTTTTATTCGACAAGTCGTTATTATGCGCATCTAGAGGTCGAACAAAAAATTTCACTGAAATATTCATATAGGCAGTAAAAAACGAAAAATTTTGACGCTTAATAAATCAAAATCGGATGGATAGAACTTGAGTTATTGAAAAAAACCGGAAAAAAGAAACAAAAATCATATCTCCGAGCTGGGCTGCCGAAAAAATCTGAAAAAATTTGAGATGTAGTTTTTTAACTTCTCCATTCGTAGAAAAAAACACCATCAATTTCCAAGAGGGTGATAGTCAGCGGTTGACTCATTTGGCGTGGAATACCTCATATAGAAAAATATATTATATGTATACTTTTATTTTTTACCAATATTTTTTAAATAATTATATATATATGTATATATTTCAGTGCTTTTTCCCTTTGAAATGAAAAAATTAAAATCCAAATGAATTCTTTCTATGAAGATAGTAGTTTTTCTTAGATTCTTTACGTATGTATTTGTAAGAAAAATAAAATCGAAAATCATACTTAAGTAGTAAGTGACCGAGATTGGCGAATTTTTCTCCAGGAATTCCTCCGCCTCCCCCCTTTTTTCCAGGACGTGCAGGTGCACGTCCCCACTCCCCCTTCGGCGGCATGCCTTTGAAGAGGCCGTCGGCGCGCTGAGGGGCCCCCTGGTTTGCAGGGCCTCGAAGTTGGGGTCCGAGGGTCACAGGAAGTGGGTAGTAGGTGGAACATGGCCGCCAGATGGAAAATGAGTGGCGGGTGAAAAATGGGTGGTAAATGGGTGGAAAAGGGGTGATGGCTGGAAAAGGGATGGTGTGTGGAAAAGGGCTGGCGGATAAACAGAAATACTATCGGACAGGATATATTGGACGGGTGTCGGGAGTCGGGCCCCTCTGCTGGTGGTCCAACCCGTGGAGGACGGCGTCGGCAAGGGTCCGGATGTCGCTCTCCAGGACATTGGAGCCAATGTCCTTGAGACTCCGGAGAGACATTAAGATTTTGAAATTTTTTTTTAAAGGGATAACAAAGGATTGCAACCATGAATGACGCAAAGAGCGGACAATATGTTCTCTCTCTCTCTTTCTCTCTCTCTTTTATTTTGAGGACGGTGAATTTTTCGAGCTGATATGGAGCCGAATATATTTTTCTGGAATCTTCTACGTACCTCAAAAAATGTCAAGGTTTTTCGTAAATGAATAATACAAGGTTTACAAATTACTTTTTCTTTAATTCATGTAAAATGATGAAATACATTTTTAGGCTTACAAATGATATGTTTTGCGTTCCAATTTAAAATTATTTACAATCACAAGAGATTATTATTATCATATAATCTTTAGTATCTGAGCATTCGGTAAGCCCCTCCCGCAACACCATCCAACTCATCGAAGCAAAAATGAAACATTGCACCAAATAATTGATACAAATATCCCTCGTTCTGCTGAGGTATTGTACGACGGAGGTCATCCCTGGCCAGAAGGTAAATCTCCTCGAAATTGCTGCGTATGCGATAGTGGAGTTCTTCAGTGGCTGGCATCCTGTTGTACTCCATATAATGCATGGCAACACTTGTGATCGCCCGGACCAGAGACTCCTTGTATTGTTTGAGAGGCAATGAGTCCAAAAATTTTAACCACTGATCGATCCATGCCGCATTGTTTTTCAATGTTGTAATGCTCGGGCTCATCATAATGAGGGGTTGCCTTACATCATTACATACAGAAGCAACGCAGAGGTTATCGTAGCTGCGATGGAATCTCACTTTGACATCCCCAAATTGCTTAGCAGGTACATTGTGGACGGCTTTTGGGTGAAATTTCTCAGGATCAAAGTAGTCCGTAATGGCATCCAGATCTTTGTACAGAAAGCCCCATTCCTCCCGTGACATTGACAGCACGACACGGTTGGGGCGTACGGCCATAAACTGCACCATAGGAACGAATTGTCCGAGACAGGTAACTTGTAAACCAACACGAATTTGTTTCGTTTCCGACTTATTAAGAGGTATAACTTGCGACAGCACCACCTGCTATTCGACACCACTGCACTCTTTTTCGTTGATATTTTCCATGTTAAAAAACTGATGAGCGAAGTCGGATCAACTGGATGAAATACACCGCGAGCAGCCGCGTTTTATAGCGTTAGGTATGAGAGTGTGGCGCGCTTAATTCCCCCCACCATACACATAACAAGCCTATGCGCACAACACATTACCCCCTACCGTAGGGAGTGCTGCGACGTCGGCGTCACATATGACCCCCCAGTACCATGGGTTTCATATGATATATATTACCCCCACCTCTATCATGCCATCCCCACTCCTATCATATTGCCCCGCCGCTGTGAATTTTTTAAAATACGAGTGACTTGGGTTTATTTTTTGTCAGTCATTGGTGAAAATATATTTAGGACAGTAAAAATGAACAAAATTTGGGGAGATCAAGACGTCGAACTGTTCGATAAATATCTCGCAGATCGGTCACCAAGTGAGAATTACAGGGAAAAACAAAAGCCTAGATTTCGTCAGAAACGCATACGTGTATGTGTTGATAGATACACGGAAGATGAAAAGTACATACCGCCTAGAAAACGAACGATCGTGGAGAAAAAAGAATAGAATGTCAAGTAGATGATTTCCAATCCGGTGATGAATGTTGCTGCAAAGACAAAAGTACAAGAGAAGAAGGGAGTAAAATACATATCAAGTATCGAAGGGATAGAATATGTGGTCATGATGAGAATGGAATGGATATGTATACCATTTTCCAAGTATGCTACAACAAACAACCGGCTGAATCCAACGAAGAGATAGAAGAGAGTTTCCGAATGATGTATAATCCTCCATCGCTGAGAAGCATCGCCATCGCTAGTTTATTAAACGATAGAAAATACGCGAAAAATGATAAGACTTTGCATTTGGTGAAAAGGGCAATCCTGTTTAATAGTGATGTGTGATACAAAATGTGGAAATCAGGGATACATTATTTCAGTGGTATAGAAAAAAGGAGATTATATAAAGCGAGATTGGGCGAAAAATTTGCCTGGCCTCAATTCTGTAGGGAGTGCAGCGAAGAATACTATTTCCCTGCGGGGGAGTAGACACTGATCTATAATCAAAAACGACCAATCACTGGTCTTTCTTTACAATAGACAGCAAATGCAAACGAAGTGGGCTGAAAAAGAAAAACTAGAGGCTTATTTCTCATAGGATATTCAAGACTCCCCACCAAGGTTAGATTTTCCAAAATATGGAAAACTCGTAGCTCCTCCTAACTAGTGTTGCAAAAGAGCCTTACGAGGGTGTTTTGACTACATTTGCGTTTCTGGCAAAATTACATCAAGTCAAGTGAGCCCATCTCCCAAAAGCAGTGGAAGTTTGGTGCGCCCAACAGGTTATAAGCCTGGAAGTTTTAAACGAAAAGTACCTCGATACTCTGTGAACATGAAAAATCAAAACGGAATAAAAATTGTGGGTGATCGGATAGTGAAAAATAATAGTGAAGAAAAAAAAGATTGAAAAAATGCTTAAAAAATGAAACTCCAGCAACGTGAAGCCTCCAACCCCGGAACTGCCATCAACATTGGCCCTGGCACCCGAGTGACTGAAAAAAAGCAAAACTCGGGAGGACGGTTGAGCAATAAATCACCCCATAGCGCTCAAAGTGATTCCAAAATTGTGGATGCGAATAAAAAAGTGAAATTATTCAAGTGAGCACGGAGGATAAAAACTTGTGGATTAATATGCTGGAAGACGATCTTGATATTTTCAATCAAGTGTGTGATGAAAATGTGCCCCTTGAAAACAAAAATGTGGTGGAAAAGCAGCAACAGCAGAAGGAAAAAATAAAGGATACTGATGAAAAGAAGCAGGAAAAAGCACGTGCTCGTGAAAATCGCTTAAAAATCGCTGAAAAGAAGAAGGCCGAATTCAACGCTCGGGAAAGAAAGAGGCAATTGGCCAAGGAAAAACAGAGGCAATTCAAGGCTCGTGAAAATCGCTTAAAAATCGCTGAAAAGAAGAAGGCTGCATTCAACGCTCGGGAAAGAAGGAGGCAATTGGCCAAGGAAAAACAGAAGCAATTCAGGGCTCGTGAGTTTGAAAAAAATCGCTCTGAGGACCTACATCGACAGAAATCATCCCCGAGAGCCCTGAGGTCGTGTCAGAGTCACAATCATCGATGGAAATTATCCCCGAGAGCCCTGAGATCGTGTCAGAATCACAATCATCGATGGAAATCATCCCAGAGACCCCGGAGACCATTGATATTATTTTTCAGACTCCAGAAATGATACAGACAATGGAGATCATCCCAGCAAGTCCAGAAACTGCTAATCGCCTTTGGAAAATTTTGGACCCTATTGAAACAATCCGAATAACTCCAAAGACTCCATCAATAATCGATTTTGTGCTCGATCATCAAGGGGATGCTGCCCAGCCCAGACCATCAAGTGAGATATCTCCAAGCCCTGAAGGTAAATATTTGAGATATATTCACATTAATTTGTTCGGAGTTTTGTGTTTATTAATTGAATTTGATTATTTTTCTTGTTCCAGAGTGCCAAGAGCCTCGAAAGAGCATTGAGGAAAATGAAGCCGAATTAGCAGAGATTGCTGCAGCTCTGGAAAATCGAGAGCACGAGGAAGATAATGAACTCATGCAAGAAGCAGAAGTACACCGCATTCAAGATATGTCAACACAGCGTCAGCAGGAGCTTGACGAGATTGATAAGGAATTGGAGCAGATCGACAATCAGGACCGATTGGCCCGTCAGTCTCTCGATCTTGATCTGTTATCCCCGTGTATGTTCTTTGACTGAAAATTTATTCATATTTTTGATAATTATGCATCATTCTGTAGCCTTTTCTGAAACATTGAATAAACGGTAAATACATTTAAGCATTAAAAAAAATGCGTTTCAGCTTTCATTTAACGTAACCTTCAATATTCCCGCTTCTACGACTTGCCGTTTTCCTGCTCCTGGAAGTCAGAGGAAGTTTCACTCCCTCCTTCCTCGTCTTGTTCCTGTTTGCTGCCCTTAAACGCCTTTTTCCTCCTCACTGTCCAGAGAGATTGAGGGGAATTTTCAATCTTTCCTTGTTTTTCACCTGTTTTCTTCCCTTGGACGTCTTTTTCCTCCTTACTGTCCAGAGGGTTTCACGGGGAAGATGGTGGGAGGACTTCTGCAGCTATATAAGCTGCGAGGTCTCACTAACCATCATATACAACTTCACCTTCGATCCTCAGAATTATTTTGTGTTTTTTCGTGTTTTTTGTGTTTTTCGGTTTTTTATTATAAAAATGGTGGTGCCAGTGATCGCCCGGGAGGATGTCTGCAGGGTGGTAATCACCCGTATGGTAAGTTTTTATTTATTTATATTTTCAGTCTTTTTTTCGTTTTTTCGTGTTTTAGTGTTTCGTGTTTTTTAGTGAATTTTTTTCGTGATTTTTTTAATGTTCGGTTTTCGGTTATTTTTTTTCGATTTTCGTCTCCCATTTTCCGTGTTCATTTTTCCACGTTCTAAATCTTTCGTTCAATTTTTGTTTATTTTTGTTCGGTTTTCGTCGTTTTCTGTTCGTTTTTGAATCCCTTCTTATGGAAAACGCATGTATTTTTTGTTCGGTTTTAGTTCCTTTTGTTTTCGTTTTTCGTCTGTTTTTTTCGGTTTTAAGGCGTGAGGCCAGACGGTTGGAGGCCGAGAGCGAGCAAGCTCTCGGCTTGTATGACGTGGAGGATTCGTGGGACCTGCACATCCTCTTCGGGGACGCCCCGCCCCGTCCAGACCAGAGCGAGGACGACTGGGACCTCGAGGAGTGGGAGTGAACACACAGCCGACGGAAGGGCACCACAATAATAATAATATAATGTATTTTCTTTTTAAAAAATGTACTTTTAGTTTTAAGTTTTAGTTTTAAGTTTTAGATTAAAAAAAAATGTAGTTTTTAAAATTAAGGTTTTTGAATAAAAAAAAAATACATTATATATTCCTCTTCTTCATTTCAACAATAAAATACATTGAACAATTTACTTCCCTCTAAAATGAGTATTTAGTAAAAAACAAAAAAAAAAGGTCACGTTTTTTGTTTCATTTTGAAAAAAAATTATTCTTCAAAAAAAAATTACATAAATGAAAATTTATATCTAGTTTGAATTTATAAAAAATATTTATTAGTTTTTTACTAAAAATTACAAAAAAAATCTCAACTTAAATAAAATCTAAAAACTTAATCTAGCTTATATCTAGCTATAATTCTAAAACTAAATCTTACGTCTAGTTCTTAATACTAACTCTTACATCTAATCCCTAATCGCTACTTCAAAAATCAAAAATATTTTTCATTCGTGGGGTGCAATCGCGCGTCGTCTTGTCTTATATCCGTAGGGGAGGATTCCAGCGCCATTATCAAGCCTCCGCTTTGGGCCCGTCGCGCGGATCTTGCTCTCGGGTTTCGTGATGACGTCATGGTACATTTTCCGTCGTATACCCTTGTAGTTGATCTGTTAAGGCTCTACCTTATCGACAACGAGGGCAGGAATCGAATCGTAATGAATCTGTTTACGCGTGTTGTAATTTAGCCTAACGCCTTGTATTTTACTAACTTCTGTGATGTTTCCATCCAGTTTCTTCACGCGATAAGTATAAAATTTTGGACCACCAGAGACAAAAGACGTAATGAAACTCCCTTCTCCGTAGCCCTCTACTTCGTCAGTCAAGTCACCCAGAAAATTCCCCAGTGGTAACTCGTTATTTCCATCGCTCACGTAAATAACCGAGTCTGTATCATAATATAAAACGCGTTCTTGCTGTTTTTCTAAATGAAAATATAATTTGAGACGCGCGTGAGCTGTCGTATAAGCCGCAATAATAACGTTGGCTTTGGTAGACAGTTCCGCAGCTTCGTTTAAATGTTTCTAGGACATGACAAGAGTCTCGTTATCGACAGGGACAAGCCCTGTAACTTCGATTTCAGGATTGAACATTATGTTAGCAAACTCCTCATATGTCCGAATAATTGCTTTTTTCGTTAAATTTTCTCTCTCTCCAAATTTACCCCAGAGATAGTTTAAACAAAGTTTTGCTACTGGTCTCAATCCAGCATTCTTTTGAATTTTATCCTTTTCGAGTTTTATTCCCTCTCTCGCCTCATATTCGGCTATATATCTATCCTTGGATTCGTCATCTATCCATTCTGCCGGCCAATCGGAAGCCTCTTGTTTGATTCTTGAAAAAGTGTTTATATACTCGGCAAATAAACCTCCTGTTCGTGTCAGAGGATCATAACGTGTTGTTTTTTTATTCTTCCAAATTTCACTCATTTCCAAAATTTTATACCCCACCTCTACGGCTTTACGGAGCTCTGGGGCGACCCAAGTCCCCAAAAACTCGCGGTCAGTGGGGTCATTATGAGGGCAATTGTCTTGCACTAAACCTTCGCAGCATGACCGGCAGAGAGGAAACAGTAGCTTACCGTGTGCTTTGACAGGTAAAATTGGGTGAAATAATCGTCATGGGGGTAAAATGCGGCATTTCACAAGTCCCTCTATCCACGAAATATCATTATTAGGACATATGAGCTGACAATCATTCCCGACATATATAGTGGAGTGCCCGATAGGAAAAATCCCCGTCTTTAAAACATGGATAAAACGAACAAACGTCGATATATCGAATTTTTTCATTCTCTTTAACATCATAGTGTGTTACGGTATTTCCCGTACGGCCACCGAAAAACGCGTCTCGAGGATCTAAAGCAACAAACATTTGTTGATCGATATTTTCAAGAAAATTTGACAGTTGGAGATCTGTCTTTTTTTTACGAATAAAATCGCATTCCCACATTTTAACGACTTCGTAACCCAAGTTTTGCAATTCCCGTGTAATTGCTCCTGTTTTCTCATATCGACTCTAATGTATCGTTATGGCTCAATTCTTTATCTCTATTAAACTTGAAACACCGTGGACAACCATGCCAATAACAACCGTGAAACTGATGCATATTTTTTATTATTTTCAACATCTTTCCAATAATCATCTAGCCGATGCCCTGATTCCGTTCTGTGCTCGCGAATCCGCCCGGCGTGTTTTATTCGATGATTCTCGCAATGCTCGCGCCAGAATAACCACTCAATCGCTACTTTTGATTGCATTTTTCCTAAACGATAACCGCCCTGAGGTATAATACCTATCTGTTTTTCTTGCAAGAAATTTGTTTGAAAAATGCACATATAAGTCGAAGCAATCGTTACACACTCTGTAAAAGGGCAAACATTCCCAGCATTCATAATTAATTTACGAAACTACATACACGCTCGTCTTAAAATTGTAACATCAAGTCTACAATAATGGAGAATTTCTTCACGAAAATTAAACTCATAATTTTCTGCTACTCATTCATTATACCAAGCTAAGAATTTTTCTCGATCTTATACATTCATCGTGTCCGCGCCGTAATATTTCTCATCAGGTATAGGTCCTACGTAATCCTGATTCTCTTTTTTATTGAAAAAATGTGGAAATAACCTTTCGCAATATCTCCTAATCCAAAGGCCTTCGGTAAACTGGCNACATACACGCTCGTCTTAAAATTGTAACATCAAGTCTACAATAATGGAGAATTTCTTCACGAAAATTAAACTCATAATTTTCTGCTACTCATTCATTATACCAAGCTAAGAATTTTTCTCGATCTTATACATTCATCGTGTCCGCGCCGTAATATTTCTCATCAGGTATAGGTCCTACGTAATCCTGATTCTCTTTTTTATTGAAAAAATGTGGAAATAACCTTTCGCAATATCTCCTAATCCAAAGGCCTTCGGTAAACTGGCTAGAGCCATGTGGAAATAATTTACACTATCTATAAATTTATTATCCCCGAAATCCATCAAGATAATGTTTGTACCGTTAATAATTGCTTTAATTTCGGTGTTGATCCGACGCATGACATCTCTCAAAATAAATTGCGAGTCATATCCTTTCGCGTTATGAGCAATCCAAACTACTTTTTTATACGCCTTACCCATTGACGTGATGTAATTGACAAATCCACGTACAGGATCCTCATCATCAAAAACATGTTCTCGAGGATTACACACACTGCATGGGCTTCCAAGATTCTTCTCAATTTTCATAATGTCGTCATCGTTCATGTCAGCACAGCAGTCACACACGGTTTGGGCTACGCAAAGGGTTGGTATGTGTATATTGATGTCACCAGTTCCTTGCATCGCCTCATCTTGTCTCGTCTCAAAGTCATAGAAAACAAATGCCATATCCTTTCTTTTCTGATTTCTTTTTGCTTTTCAATGTAGGCATGTAGCATAGATGAGAAATATCTTCGTCCTTCTGGCACACAGAGCAATAATACTTATGGCACACGTGTTTTTGACTTTTCCGATAGTCAATTTTCACATTTCATTGTTTACACAATTTTATGCCCTCACATACGGTTAGGTTGTTTCCGCTAAAAGATCCTGCTTTTTTATGTTGTTCGAAGCACAATTGTCCGTGGAATTCTCGATTACATTCGTTACAAATTATTTTATCAATGATTGCAGTGTCGCATGGAGGATTCTTTAGACATTGCTGTGTTCGCCGCTGAGTCCACCTTTAGCTTTTAGCCCTAAGTCGCTGATGTAAACCCGCCAAGTGTGGGACGCGTGGCTTTACTCCACCAGTCAGGCTACGAGCCATTTGCATTTCTATTCTGTTCTAATAAAATTCAGTCTAAGCTAACTACAGTGTTTCCTTTACAATTCCTTCCTCCGCCCAATACATTGCATAAATTGGCGACGAGGTATTCAATTCGAACTCTAGTGTGCACGAGGGTATTGACTGTAAAGAGATATGCCAGACGCACAACAGGCAGTTCAAGCAGCGAGGGGACTCGTGGGCTCCATCTTGGCATACGACGAGGTGGAACCGTTCAGTTCGTACATCCAACGCTTTGATGCGTTTTTCACAGTAAATGGTTTTGAAGAGACAGTAAAAGTGGGTGTTTTCATATCAATTGTGGGGCCGAAGGCTTTCGATGTTCTAAAGAACAGTCTACAGCCTGCAAAGCCTGCTGAAAAGTCTTTCGAGGAATTAGTGCGAGTGTTAAAAATTTACTATGAACCAAAGAAATTAGTCATAGCAAAGAGGTATCTATTCCATAAACGACTACAGAAGCCAGAGGAGTCGGTGACTCAGTTCAGCGTCGGGTTGCAAGGGTTGGCAACGACATGCGAATATGGCGCCTTCTTGGACGACGCATTGAGGGATCAGTTCGTGTGCGGTGTGGCGAGCGAGGCCATCCGTAGGAAATTACTGAGTGAAGCAGCTCTAACATTTGCTCAAGCAGTGAAGCAAGCCTTGGCCATGGAGATGGCAGCAGACCAGACCAAGTGCATTGCCGGAGGATCTGGAGGAGACATTTCTGCTGTCAACTTCTCTAAACAGAAATTACATCTGCCTTCTCGGGAGAAGAAAGTTTGTTTTCGTTGTGGGGGTGAATGGTCACCTCAGCACAAGTGTCCAGCTAATGAGGCAGTGTCGAATTTGCAAAAAGAGAGGTCATTTTGCTAAAGTATGCAAATCGTCAGGTGAGACGAAAGGCAAATCATCTCAAGCACATCAGATTTACGATCAAGGATCGGAGATTTCTACAAGCAGAGAAGACCTACGTCAGGAGAGTTCAGCTGGTGGGTTCCAGCAGTTGTGCAATTGCCTGGCATGCGCCAGTAATCAGATCAATACAATTCATCCATGTTCATCTGCCAGAGAGAAGCTGTTGCAAGACTTCAAAGTTGAGGGAAAAAGACTGGGTTTCGAGGTGGACACAGGAGCCGCCGTATCAATTATTGGTAAAAAAGTTTTCGATAGGAATTTTCCAGATGTAAAGGTTAGACCTTGTCATTTACTATTGCGAGCAGCGTCAGGCGAGTTGTTAAAAGTGGTAGGCGAAGCCAAAGTATTTGTATCGTTATTGAATCAGAATAAGGGAACAGAATTCCCTTTAGTAATTATTGATGTCGATTTACATGCTCCATTACTGGGGAGAAATTGGCTCGATAGATTAAATCAAAACTGGAGAGATACATTATTTATAAATCAAGTTAACGAGAGTGATTCACATGACAAATATGTTGCTAAGCTTAAAGTATTGTTTCCAAAAGTTTTTGAAGGAGATAGAACAAAATATATTAAGGGTTTCACAGTAAATTTACAGTTGAAGGAAGAGGCAGTGCCAGTATTCAAAAAGTCGTACGATATTCCTTATAAAATTGTTTCTGACGTTGAGCAGGAAGTTAAAAAGTTAGTCAATGATGGTATCTGGTCTCCAGTTAAACATAGTGAGTGGGCGTCTCCAGTAGTGGTTGTCCCAAAGAAAGATGGGAAATTGAGGCTGTGCGTGGATTACAAAGCCACGGTGAATCCAAACATTGTGAGAAATATGCATAAATTACCTAAATTTGATGATATTCTAGTAAAAATAGGGAAAGGGAAAGTTTTCTGTGTTATTGATTTATCTGGGGCTTATTTGCAAGTGAAAGTATCATTAGAGAGTAGTAAAATCCTTGTAGTCACCACTTTATTTGGACTTTTTGCAGTAAATAGATTACCTTTTGGAGTTGCGACAGCTCCAGGAGATTTTCAAGCAATAATGGAAGTAATTCTGGGGGATATTACAAATGCGGGGTGTTATCTAGATGATGTTGTACTATGTGGAATGGACTTTGAGGATTGTCAGAAGAAGTTGTTCAATATTTTAACAAGATTCGAGGAATATGGAGTTCAAGTGAACGGAGAGAAATCTCAATTTTTCAAGGATTCAGTGCAGTACTTAGGTCATATAATTGATTCCACGGGAGTGAGAGCGGTGGACGATAAAGTCAAAGCAATTGTCGACTGCCCGAGACCGTCTAATGCAATACAATTGAAATCGTAATTGGGAATGTTGAAATTTTATGGGAAGTTTTTGCCAAATTTAAGCACAATTTTACATCCTCTTTACAATTTGTTGAAGGACTCCGTGGTTTTTGATTGGGGAGAAGAGTGTGATAAGGCTTTCGAAGCTAGTAAAATCTGTTTGCTCAAAAACAATGTTCTCGTACATTTCGATGTTGATAAACCGGTATATGTGATATCTGATGCGAGTCCATATGGGGTTGGGGCAGTCCTATGCCATGTGATTGACGGTTTTGAAAGACCAATCCGTTTTGCTTCAGCTACCTTGTCTGATGCTGAACAAAATTATAGTCAGTTGGAGAGAGAAGCATTGGGCTTGATTTTTGCAGTTAGACAGTTTCACAAGTATATCTATGGTAGACCTTTTGTTCTTGTAACTGATAATCAGCCAATCAAAGCCATCCTGGGTTCCAAAGCAGGGATACCACCGTTGGCAGCTAGTCGTTTACAGCGCTGGACTGTGTCTTTGAGTGCGTATCAATATGAGTTGGTATGTAAGAAGGATCTGAAATGCGCTGATATGTTATCGAGGTTTCCGCTTGAGGGTGGTACTGGGGATCATATTTTGAGCATTGAGTTGGGGGAGCCATTGTCAAGTTTAGATATCGAAAAAGAAACCAGTAAAGATCTTATTGTCAGTCGAGCCTTGGATTTCACTAAGAGGGGGTGGCCTGACCATCTTTCAGATGAGAGGCTAAAGCCTTACTTTTGCAAAAGATCAGAATTGTCAACAGTTGGAAATTGTCTATGTGTGGATAATAGAGTTGCAGTACCAAGTGTTCAGAGAGATCAGGTCTTGGAATTATTGCATGAGGGTCATCCAGGGATCGTTAGAATGAAGATGCTGGCTAGAAGTAACGTGTTCTGGCCAGGTATCAATAAGGACATTGAAGTTTTTCTGGAAAAGTGTGGTCCCTGTCAGAGTGTTGCTAGTGTGCCTCGTAACAAAGATCTGGTCTCATGGACACCTACGTTAAACCCTTGGGAGAGAGTATATATTGATTTCGTGACAATTGATAAATCAGTGATTCTGATTATTGTGGACACGTATTCGAATTGGGTGGATGCTCATGTGATGTCAGGTACTGAGGCAAGGAAAGTGGTTAGTAAATTGAAATTGTCTTTTAGTTTGCAGGGGTTCTCTCAGGAGTTAGTTTCGGATCATGGTCCACCATTCACTTCTGCTGAGTTTGAGACCTTCTGTCAATCAAATGGAACTAGAGTGGTTCATAGTCCTCCGTACCACGTTCAAAGCAATGGGGCCGCAGAGAAAGCGGTACAAAGTTGTAAAAATCACATCAAGAAGCAATTGTTGGATTGTAAAGCAGCATTGAGTATGGAAGAGAAATTAGCGAATTACTTGCTGTTTGCTAGAAACACTCCCTGCGTCAAAACAGGTGAATCTCCTGCTCAAGTTTTGTTGAAAAAGTCACCTAGAACTCGCCTCTCCATGCTCAAGCCAGGCTATAACAACTGCAAATCTAGCACTTATCAGGCAATGTCATTCAGGATAGGAGAAAAAGTGTATGTTAAGTTCACAGGAAATGCAAATGTCAAGTGGGAACCGGGAGTTGTATCTGGAAGAGTGACTGCTGTTACGTATGATGTGGTTGTTAGAGGTGTAACTCGAGTGTACCATGTGGGTCACATCAAACGATGTATAGCGAGATTGCGAGATGATGAATTAGTTAGGGATGAGGTTGCACCAGAAGCTAAAACTCGATATGAGAGATCTCCTGAAGCGTCAGTACCTCAGGGAAATACTGGTGATCAGGTACCAGGGGGAAGCGAAGCACCCCTGGGTTCTTGCGTTGGTTAGCGTCAATCAGAGAGTGAGGACTCCACCGAGGTTGGTGTTACAAGGGAGAACATTCCTGCACTCCATCCGCTACTGCCAATGGGCACGCCCCAACGCTCACCGAGTGATTCGACAGAATTGTCTAATACACGTGACATGACCCCCACGAGTGGTCTTCGTCGGTCAACCCGAATTATTAAGAAGCCTGTCAAAATGGATCTTTAATGTTGTGGGGGGAAGATGCTGTGTTCGCCGCTGAGTCCGCCTTTATCTTTTAACCCGCCAAGTGTGGGACGCGTGGCTTTACTCCTCCAGTCAGGCTACGAGCCGTTTGCATTTCTATACTGTTCTAATAAAATTCAGTCTAAGCTAACTACAGTGTTTCCTTTACAATTCCTTCCTCCGCCCAATACATTGCAGACATCTGTCACAAGTTTTATCACAAACATGTCCTCGTGCACTGTAAGGCTTACTGCAATGTTCACAAGAATATGCAGCGCCGAAGAATGAAGGTAAATTTTGAATCGGCTCGTAGTGTCTGTCTTTCGGATAATACACCATGTGTAGGGTGTATTGAGCAGGTATATTCCTGCTGGTCACTTCAGGCGTCCCATCGTAAAGTACAGGGTGATTTTTTCCATTTCTTTTGAGAGAATAGACCTTGATGATACATCCTTCTTGCGCCAAGTATCGTTGATATTGGGCAATTTCCTCCAAGCCACAACCATCCTCAGGAACAATGACTCTAGCTGCACGCGTCAGGCGCTGGGCTTCCTTAAGTTGCATTTTACCCTTGGATTGTCGAATGGATTGCCACATCTCGTGTATTTCGCCCTTGTCAGCTCTGGCCTTCAATTTCTTTGCGTATACTCTGGCCACAACAAGTGATCGGGCTAAACACAAGCCATCTTCATTTGAAATTTGAAGAACACATTTTCTACTCAGTCCTCGTTTGATTCCCGTTTCAAGGAAGTCTCCTTGACCTACAGGGGCTTCAGCCACATGGAGTTTTATCCAAAATGTGTCCGCACAGTCGAAACCATTGGCGCTCTATGCAATAGAGCTCACAAGATTCCACAAATCTTGAAACTCGTATCCATTAATCGCACGTGGACTTATCCATGCGTTGTCTCTTTGCATATTTGCAGAATTGAATGTGACGCACATTCGATTTATTCCGCGGCCACCGGCTTCTAAGATATTATTGTAGACATCACGAAAAGCTTCTTCCACCCACTCGGTCGGATTGCGACCTTCAGTCATAGGGTTAATTCTAAACTCCATCACATGTGTGTTGAGTTTGAAACGAGGGAGCCTCTGGCATGACCTTCGTATTGTTCTCAGAGCTGACGGTGGGCCGTCTTTACTTCGGTCAAATTGAGCATCTGAAATTTATTTTCAATGATAAGAATATTTTTTAGAAAAAAATATTCATTATTATCAACATATAATGTGATACTCACCATTGTATTTATCTAGTAAATCTAGATTGAAGTCTTCAATGGCTTTGAGCGCCTCAGGATCATTGATCACATTTTTATCATCACCATATTGGATATCAAAGAACTCGGGGGGGTTAGAACTCTCGAATAAATCCACATCAAAATTATCTTCAATTTCAAAATCACTCAATAAGTCAAGATTAAAATTATCGATCCAGTCGAAATCGCACTCCAGAGGTGGGGTATTTCCTCTAGAAGCACCACTAGGCCCTGGTAAATCGTTTGGGTCCATCATTCCGAACAACTTTTAGGAAACTGTGGCTAAGTGAGAAAAAAATCAGCCTATATTTGAAAAAGTCAGTGTCCTACTATTAGCCATAGGGGGACAAGTGTATATCTCCAGTATTTTACCTGTACACGCCTACGCGTATTGTCCTTGACCCATGAGGTAATAGCCTCCCTCAGCAGGTCAAACGCTCGGGTTTTACGACACCCCCCTGCCGTTTTGAAATACATACTACTTTTTTGAATATCTTATACAAGTGTATAAAATGACGAATTGTTTACAATCCTTAATCAGACGGCAACATGGATACAAGGTAGAAACATCCCTTCACTGCCATGATTTGTGGACCCACAGGTTGTGGGAAAACATTTTTTGTTAAAAGATTTTTGAAAGAAATTAAAGAAATGTGTGATACACCGATTGAAAAAGTGATTTTCTATTATGCTGAGTGGCAGAATGGATATTCGGATTATGACAAAAATTTTGTCGAATTTCGAGAGGGTTTACCAAGATCCGGAGATTTTGATGATAATAAACCAAAATTGGTTGTTGTGGACGACTTGATGCGTGAATCATCGAATGGTGCAATAGCCGACTTATTCACAAAAGGCAGTCATCACAAAAATCTCAGTTTTATGTTTATATCTCAAAATTTATCCCACCAAGGAAGAGGACAGCGAAATATTTCATTGAATACCAATTATATTGTCGTATTCAAAAATCGTCGAGATCGTGCACAAATAGCACACTTGGCTCATCAGATATACCCAGAGGACCCAAAATTTCTACAGGAGGCCTATTTTGACGCCACATCAGAGGCTCATGGATATTTGTTGCTTGATTTAAAACAGTCGACTCCTGAAAACTGCAGATTTCGTACGAATGTATTCCCTAGCGACCCCTATCACATGTTTATATTCCACGGAAGGATTACAATATGAAAGGAGGAGGCTCATTGCGCAATGTAACAGTCGTTCGTGTGTAATGGCAAGGACAAGTCGCTCTGCAAGCGGCTGTGTTCGCAAGTCGCTCGGAGAAAAGAATACTGCCTTATTACACGCGCTCATTCACGCTCCTCCTGAGTTACGACGAGCAATAATATAACACGCTAATAAAGATTTTCTTCGCTGCAGTTGTGAGTATGCTCTGAATTTGCTGCACGGAAATATTCCTTTGAAAACTTGCGAAAGGTCAAAATTTTGCAAACATAAAAAACTTTTGAGGAAGTTGGCTGATAAAAATCAGAGTTTATCCGGCAAGAAAAAAATCATCAATCAGAAAGGCGGTGCCTTTTTACACATGTTATTGGGGCCGCTTATAAGCGCACTCATCTCAGCAGTTGTATAGCGATGGAGCATGCACAAAAAATGATACTTGTGCCAGAAGATAGTGTGGAACGGCTAAAAAAAAATTCTACACATGATGCTCACCGTGTTTTAACTGAATTAGTTAAAGAAATTCAGCCGTCAGCTCAAAGCCCTGGTACCGTTACAAGTCGATTGGATGCTCAATAGTGGGAAATTTTTAATTCGAAAAAACCCAAGGACGATCATGAGAAATGGAAATTGTATAATGACGTAATGAGAAGGTATTTGTTTTATACAGAGCAGAGTAAAGGACCTGTGCAAGAAAAGGAGACCCCCGACGAGACGGGGTCTGACGAACGATACGATCCAAATGCTATTGTGGCTACTGTAGTTGCAATATACTAAAGAAAAACCTCAGGTATACTTGAATATATTGACGCCGTTGATACCAGTAGAAGACTCAAGTGGGATGCCAAAGGACAAGTGACTTTGTATGGGACATCATTAACTGGCGTTAATATTGTGGATCTGATACAAGATATGGTAAGAGCACGGAAAACATATTCAGCTAAAGGATGGGAACATTTTGCGATGTATCTTCAAAGTCTAAAAGCACCTCGGGAGTTTATGGGCAATCCTAAATTTCATCGACGCCCACCTGCACTATCAGTTATTAAACGTCGAAAAGAACCTGAAATTTCGGAGGACGAGGACTTTATAGATGATCGTCATACAAGGAAAGGTGATACACCATGTACCCCTCTTGTAAATCGTACTCGTAAAAACTTGAAAAAAGCACACATAAACCCTCCTATCAAAGTGGAGGACTCAGGACTATCATCATGGCTTCCATTTTAAACGAAGAAAAACTATCGAGGACCTATTTTAGCCCTCCAGAGCCGGATGCATATACGGGGGCTAGAAATATTTTGTCAAAGCACAATAACGAAATACCTGAAAATGAAATAAAAAAATGGCTTAATGCCCAGAATAGTTATACACTCCACAGACCCATCAGACGTAAATTTCGACGGTTACATTATATAGTGACAAACATTGATGATGTATGGGAGGCTGATTTGGTTGAGTTGATATCACTAAAGACATACAATGATGGTATTTCATATTTATTTGTGGTCATTGACGTTTTAAGCAAGTTTGCTTGGGTTGAACCATTGAAGGACAAGTCGGCACCGCAGGTACTCGCGGGCTTTAAACGCATAATGGGAAGGAGCGATGGTCGTGTGCATGTTTGTATACAAACTGACAAGGGAAAAAAGTTTATAGCTAGCAGTGTCCGAAAATTTTTCTCTGATAAAAAAATTCAATTTCGTGTTACGCGCAATCCTGACATAAAAGCCGCAATCGTGGAACGTTTCAATAGGTCACTGATGGAGCGCATGTGGCGTTACTTTACACATAGTCGAACATATAAATATATGGAGGTGTTGGAACAAATTGTCGACTCTTATAACAACTCGGGACATTCATCAATAAAAATGGCACCTGCCACTGTTAATATCGATAATGCTCCATATGCATGGTGTAATATACAAAATCGGTACAAGTCGGAGAAATCTCGTAAAGAAACCTTTAAATACAAAGCGAAAGGCACCTTTGAGAAAGGATATGAGACTAATTGGAGTAAAGAACTATTCCAAATAACGAAAGCAGTCCTCAAACAATCATTACCAATATACGAGCTGGAAGATTTACCTGATGAACAAATTGAAAGATTTTTTTACGAGCCAGTGTTGATGCTTGTCAATAAACAAACGGACAAGGATGAATTCGTAGTTGAACGTGTCATACGCTCTAAAGGAAAAGGAAAAAATAAACAAATTCTTGTTCATTGGGAGGGATATCCTGATAAATTTGATTCGTGGATACCTGCGTCAGAGCTGCACGTCATTGGAAAAAAATGAAGAGGAACGAATTTTATATGGTACTCCCAAGCAACAGCAGCATGGACTATCATCCTGATAATACAGCATCAAAATATACAACATTGCATTGAGTTGGAAGGAGAATGGGTTGTGGGCCTGAGTGAAATACAGTTTCCTTGTAATTTTTTACATATACGTGATAGGAAAGATGCCTCCATCAACTTTGTTAGTAGCGGAAAAGACAATAAGGGCAAGGGAAATCTACCACAAACATTTTTTCTACCTACTGCGGTTTTCAAGGACCTGACCGATCTCGTGGGTTTCATGAATAACTTTGCACCCTTGAAGGATCATAGAAAATTTGAGTATTCTAGCCAACAAGGCTTTATGAAAATTGGAAGATATTGCACCCCCAAAACATGCGGTAGCACGGTACACGCATTAGACTTTTCGGATCAATTGGCTGATATGTTGGGGTTTGAGAGGCGCGTGCACAGTTTCACGAACGCAAAGCCGTACTGTGAGGGATATCTACCTGCCAGTCGGGCCATGGGTTTACCTGAAAGCTTGTCCATCTATAGTGACCTTTGTGTACCCTATGTGTTGGACATGTGTTGTATAACAGGTATTGTGCAGTCATCTCTTTTACGAGTGGTACCATTCAATACTTCTGGTTATACATATGGAGCCACACACTGGGCTACTTTTTCAAATCCTCATTATATTCCGTTGATGAGATACTCATTTCGTACAATTGAAATAGATATAAGGTGCGATCGTGGTGAAATGATACCATTCGAGTACGGACCCTTGAACGTGACACTTCATGTCAAGAGGCGTGATTAACCAGCAAAATGAGTCCTTACATTGCATATTACGCGAACCAGGCTGGTGGAGGGTCAGTGGAGAGATACAATAATTTTGGACGGGTCTATGTTGGAAGCCCATATCAACGGGGCCATGGAATTGGGGCTTTCCTCGGGGGCCTCTTTCGTCGAATTCTGCCCTTCCTCGGTAGTGCAGCTCGAGCAGTCGGTAAAGAAGCTCTCAACGCGGGAATTAACGTTGTAGGCGATGTAGTGACAAACGGAAAACCCTTAAAGGTGGCGCTGGAGGATCGGCTAGCGGAGTCGGGATTAAAATTGAAAAGGAAGGCACAGGAAAAAATTGGGTCCATGATGCGTGGATCAGGATATAAAAGAAAGCGTAAACGCCTCGCATCTCATAAGCTCACTGGACGCGGGTCTGCCAAGACATCCAAAACGAGGAAGAATAAAAAGAAGAGAAATATTNACCCTTAAAGGTAGCGCTGGAGAATCGGCTAGCGGAGTCGGGATTAAAATTAAAAGGGAAGGCACAGGAAAAAATTGGGTCCATGATGCGTGGATCAGGATATAAAAGAAAGCGTAAACGCCTCGCATCTCATAAGCTCACTGGACGCGGGTCTGCCAAGACATCCAAAACGAGGAAGAATAAAAAGAAGAGAAATATTGCAAAAAATATTAAAAAAGGAAAAAAAGTGAAAAAAAATAAAGCCAAGAAGAAGACTCGCGATTTATATGATACTTTAAACTAATCATCATGTTGTTTCTACATTCACACTCTTCCGAGTGCTTGAAATCGGAGCTCGATCTATTCACTATACCCCCGACGCAGACAAGTATTGAAAATTCTCAATTTGTTTATTATAATCCTGTGTCTACTTTATCGGACGACGCCCCAATCGAATTCATCGTACCAGGCCATGGAGAAGAATACATCGATTTGGCACACAATATGATAAAAATTCGAGCGAAAATTTTGAGACCCGATGGCACTGCTGCTGTTGAGGATTCCGTCGGTCCTGTGAATAATTTTTTGAATTCAATGTTCAACCAAGTGGATGTATATTTCAATCAAAAAGTTGTTGCGCCGCCAAATAACCTCTACGCCTATAGAACATATATTAAAACGTTGCTAAACTATGGAGAAGATGCCAAGTCATCGCATCTTGGAATGGCTTTATGGTCAACTGATACATCTGGCGCTATAGATACCGCTGCAGTTGTGGGCGCTGATGTAAAACAAATAAAGGCCTAATCTCTCGACAAGTATTTACGAAAGGTGGAAGACCGTTTGATCTGCTGGGACATATGCATTGTGACGTTTTCAATCAAAATAAATTTTTGATGAACGGTGTAGAGCTACGTGTTCGTCTTATCCGCGCAAAGGATGAATATTTTCTCATGGACGATACTACACTTAATTATAAAGTAAATATTGTGGAGGCCTCGTTAATTGTTCGACGCGTGAAACTCAGCCCTGGAATATTGATAGCTCACGCTAAGATGCTTGCAAAGACAACTGCAAAATATCTCTTGACCCGTGTTGAGGTTAAATCTTTTGTTCTGCATAATGGAATTATGGGAGAGACAATAGATAACGCAATTTTAGGCCAACTATCTAAAAGAATTATACTTGGATGTGTCGACAATGCCAGTTTCAATGGAGCGAGGAAAAAGAGTCCTTTCAACTTCCAGAATTTTGGAATCAACTTTTTATGCCTGAATGTCGATGGACGCCAAGTATCTACGAAATCCCTGCAACCGAGTTTTACCTCTGACGGGTGCCTAGATGTGGAAGCTTTTAATACCTTATTTGCGGGGACTGGAACGCATTTTAGTGACCATGGGAATAACATTTCTCGTCTAGCATATTCCGACGGCTTTTGTTTATTCGCCTTTGACCTGACTCCCGATTTATCTGCAAGATCTGCTGGTCATTGGAATCTCGTAAAGAGTGGGAGTGTTCGTATTGAAGTACGATTCAACAAAGCAACAGAGCAAAATGTAAATTTTCTGTTATGTGCTGAATACGATAATTTGTTGGAGATTGACTCAACAAGACAAGTTATTGTCGACTACAGTGGCTGAAAAAGAATACTAAAGTATTTAATAGAGGTTCACCACACAATTACGTTAGTTGCGTCCAAACAACCGAGCAGGCGTCACACCATAATCCTTTTCTACCCGGGTCACAAGGCCACGACAATTGTCCTGCGTACCATCGTCTTATGAATACACTTGAGCTCCTGAAGGTACTACCGTATACCGATGCATCAATTGGAGGCGTCTATCCTGCTGACCAAGTCCCCTGGACATGGTACCGGGCCTGAGTCATCATCATCAACACCGATAACCACAGCCAAGCAGGAAGCCACTGGGTTGCCGTTTACTTCCGTTCAAATGGACGAGAAATTTATTTCGATAGCTTCGGAATGCCGCCCTTCGACACAAGAATCGCTCAGTGTCTTAAGCGAAATTGCCATGTATATAAATGGAGCCAGAAAAGACTCCAAGATATATCGTCTGATGTTTGTGGCCAGTACTGCATTACTGTGCTTCACTGGTTGTTCAATGATCGGTCTTTACAATTCTTTCATAAACTATTTTCTTCAGACACAAAACATAACGATCGCATTATTATGAAAATGTTTAAAAAAATTACTCAAAACCGAAATTATAATCGTAAAAATTTAAGTAAACCTTTTCAGAGCTTATCTGGCTAAGGTATTTAACATTGTAAGCAGCGTTCCACTAAAAAAATTATGTACCTTTATTAATTGACCAATAATAATAATAATAATAATAATGATAATAATAAGGCGTAGCGAGTGTGGCGAACCCATCGCCCGGCATGTCCGCAATAGCCATCGTGGTGTCGGGCTAACCACCCGGCGGCACCTGTACCCGGTTCCGTCATTGAGCCGCGGCAGAGCCCCCCACAATCGGTCCCTCTCGGATGGGGACCGCGGATCAGTTGGGAGGGGCGACAGATCTGGATCCAACAATGGTAACAACTTGGCTGTCCATAGGATTAGGTGGTCGGAGGAGCTCAAGGAGGACCTCATGCAATGTTGGGTGGATAGTCAGCCGGCGCAGCGAGGATACATAGCGCGGATCCGGGACTTGTGGTGTGCTATGCACCCCGAGTATGCACATTTTAGGGCACAGCATCTTCGAGATCAGGCCAGTGGCTTGCGTCGGCAGGGCTATGATTGGCTCGTCGTTCCACGACGGCTGTCGGGTGGTCGTTTCTCTCAGATTTCTGTGAGAAGCGTCGAACCTCAGCCAGAGCAATCTGCCCGTCATAGTGATGAGGTGCCGGGAAGAGCCTCGAGGGATATGGGATCAAGGAAAGAGAGGGTCACGAGGAAGTTGCGTATTCGGCCTGACGATCTGGCGTTAGAGAATGAGGCACTGGCTGCTGTGCTCTCCCCGAACGTTAGCTTGCTCGACATAAACTGGGCTGTTTATGAAGCAGCGCGCCGTCTAAAGCCGCGAACCCTTGCAAGGGGATCGTTTGAGCGGAAGATGAGGAGGCGAATTGCACAGCTTCAGGGGAAAATCGAGTTGGCTCGGAAGCAGGCGTCGCAAATTCAGTGTGTGATTGATTTCATCGTAAGTGGACGAAATTTTACGTCTCCAATTCGCAAAATATCTGCGAACTTGCGGTATCATCATCACACACTGAATAAGGCAGTCCTCCTTGTTATCAAGGAGAGATTTGTCTAGAGGGTTCGAGTTCTGGGGGCTACAAAGCGGTCCCTAGAAAAGCGGTTGCGGCGAATGGTGGACAATACTGTCTTTCATTCCGACCCCAGCCGGTGGTTCGAGCCTTCAGCGCCTGCATCCGACAAGATGCCGTCAGTCGAGCAGGTTGAGGAATTCTGGGGGGCAATTTATAGTCACGTTCCTCGTCGCATGACGGAGACTCCAGCTCTTCAAGCATTTCGTGCGTTTTGTGAAGAACATCGTCGGCAGCGCGCGGAGTTCACCCCAGTTACTCAGGAGGAAATTCAAGCTGCGCTACGAGGCATGAAGAACCATGCCGCTCCGGGTCCAGATGGCATCAACGCCTTTTGGTGGAAAAAGTTTACCTCGGTTCATAGCCATCTGGCTCGGATTTTCACATCGCTCATCGACGGTAGCGTGATGCTTCCTGAGTGGTTGGCGGAGGGGAGAACTGTGCTGCTTCCGAAGAAGGGAGACTTGTCTGACCCGGCAAATTACCGGCCGATCACGTGCCTGAATATGCTCTATAAGCTCTTCACGGAAGTCTTGAATGAGCGTACCTTGCACGATGTACAACCCATGTGGCGACAGATTTATGAACAGCGGGGGGCGAAGCGGTCGCTGTCAGGTTCCAAGGAGGGTTTACTCGTCGATCGCTGCATATTGCGCGATTCAATACAGTATCATCGGCACCTGTCAGTGGCCTGGGTCGACTATCGTAAGGCATTTGATAGCACGAGCCATAAGCTCATTTTCCTGCTACTCGAGTGCCTTGCGGTAGAGGAAAATATCGTGAGGTGCATTAGAAATCTTGCACCACTTTGGAGGACGCGCTTCACCATAACATCAGGTGAGGATCGGCTTACTTCAGGGTGGGTGCAATTCAGGAGAGGAGTTTTTCAGGGCGATACCTTGAGTCCACTCTTGTTCTGCATCTGACTGATGCCCCTATCTGTCGCCTTGCGCGGTGTTGGTGGATACCAAGCCGGAAGACCTGGCGATCGGAGACATTAGGTTAGCCATATATTCTATATGGATGACCTGAAGTTATTTGCCTCAGGAGAGCGGCAACTCAAGCTCTAGGTTCATATTGTTGCAGTGTACTCACGCGCGGTCGGGATGAACTTTGAGTTGAACAAATGCGCAATCTTCCACATGAAGAGGGGGAAGGTTGGGGACGGGATGGGCGAGGTACAACTGGTGGATGGAAGCGTCATTAGACATCTTGGCGCTGAGGAGTCGTATAGATATCTTGGCTTCATTCAGCGATCCGTAGTGGACGCTGAGGCGGTCAAAGAGACTCTTCGTGAGCAGTATCGTCGGCGGCTTCGGAGAGTTTGGAAGTCCGAACTCTCCGGAAACAACAAGGTGGCCGCGACATACATGTTCGCTTTTCCAGTTCTTCTGTACTCCTTTGGCGTGCTCCAATGGAGGAGGCATGAGCTGAAGCAGTTGGACAGGGATACTCGTAAACTAATGAACATCCACAGGAGCCTACATCCCCGATCTTCGTGTCCCCGTTTATACTTCCCGCGTGACAGTGGTGGCCGAGGACTACTCAGCCTAGCATCTCTCCATGAGCGCTCGGTCCTTGGCTTGGCCTGTGACGTGATGAACGGCTTGGATCCTCTCTTGGAGTTTGTGCACGATCATGAGCTTCATGGGATTCAGGCCTTTCTCTATAAGGCGGCAGATACCGCAGCTGAGGCTCTCGCGTTGGAGTTTCGTCGTGGCCGAGGTGGTCAGCTGGCTAGTCATTCATTGGCCAGCATGACTGAATCTCGGCCAACAGCGACCATCACGGATGCGGAATAGTCCACCTTGCTTGGTCTACACGTTGACAGGCCCATGCATGGCGTGTTCTTTCGCCATGTGGAAGAACAGGGCTTGTCTGTCCAGCTGACTTTCTCATTTTTTAAGTCGGCTGACTTGATGTCCGAAACCGAGAGCTTCATTTGCGCGTGTCAGGATGGCGTGATAAACACCCTAGTCTATAGGAGCCGTGTTATGGGTTTGCAAGTTCCGCATATTAGGTGTCGGGCTTGCAACAGTCCCCGGAAACTCTGCTGCATCTTTTGTCGGCTTGCCCGGCATATGCAGTGACGAGTTATATCCACTGTCATAACGCGGCTTTGAGAGTGTCGTATTACCATCTGCGGCACTCTTATGGGATAGACTGGACGCCGATTCTGCCTTATGCTCCAGGAGATATTGAGTCCGTTGTCGTGAATGACAGGTGTAAGATTTACTGGAACTTCTCGTTTTCGACTATCAGTCCCGTCGCTGCGACGAAACCTGATATCGTCCTCTTCGACTTTGAAGACAAAGTCATCTACGTGATTGAGTTCTCGGCGCCAGCCGAGAGCAATATATCCGCGAAGGAAGAGGAGAAACGGCTCAAATACTAGCTGCTCCTGCCTGAGCTGCGTCAGTTGAACCGTGGGTTTAGGGTCAGGCTGATCGTCCTGATCATTGGCTCTCTTGGCGGCATGAAACAGTCTTTTGTATCTGCGCTTGAAGTTATTCCAGCCTGCAGGCGCAATGCCTTAATACTGACTGGCCAGATGCAAAAGGCTGCCATTCTTGGGTCCCTTCGACTACTTAGACATCATGATTCTGGACTGCAGTAGTGCTCACCCTCTGGTCGGAGGGAGCATTACTGCAGAGCGATTAGGACTTGTTTGTATCGCTTAGCTTGCTGGGTGGTCTTCGAGGTGAAGTCGGAGCCCTCGAGGATCATCCAGCGATCTAATTCATAATAGTAATAATAATTGGGTCCGTTGTCGTGAACGAGAGGTGTAAGATTTACTGGGACTTCTCGTTCGCGACTGTCAGGCCAGTCGTTGCGACGAAACCTGACATTGTCCTCTTCGATTTTGATGACAAAATCATCTATGTCATTGAGTTCTCATTTGCGGCTGAGAGCAACATCACAGTTAAAGAAGAGAAGAAACGGCTCAAATATCAATCACTCCTGTTTGAGCTACGTCAAATAAACAGAGGATTTAAAGGAAAGTTGGTTGTCGTTATCATTGGCTCTCTTGGGGGGAATGAAGGAGTCATTCATATCTGCGCTCAAAGCTATCCCGGCCTGTAGGCGTCAAGCCTTCAGTTTGACTGGCCAGATCCAGAAGGCAGTCAATCCTCGGGTGCCTTCGTCTACTTAGGCAGCATGATTCTGGATTGCAGTAGAGCTCACCCTCTGGTTAGCGGGAGCACTATTGCAGAGCGATAAGGAAGTGTTTGCATCGCTTAGCTTGCTGGACGGTCTTCAAGGTGAAGTCGGAACCCTCGTGGCTCGTTCAGCGATCTCATTTACGAGTAAAAAAAAAAAAATAATAATAATAATAATAATAATCATCATCATCATCATCATCATCATCATCATCATCATCATCCTTTACAATTAAGAAAATTATGTATCCTAGACAATAAGAATAATTTCTGAATAAATAATTTATGTAATCCTCTAAATTGTACGTTATGTAATTATTTCTTATTACCACCACCCACTTTCCACCCGCCACCTCATTTTCCACCCGACAACCATTTCCACCCACCACGCCTTTTCCACCTTCCACCTCTTTTTCATCTGCCGGTCATTTTCCACCCACCACCCACTTCCTGTGACCCTCGGACCCAAACTTTGAGGCCCTGCACCCCAGGGGGCCCCCCAGCGCGCCGACGGCCTCTTCAAAGGCATGCCGTCGAGGGGGGAGAGGGGACGTGCATGTTCACTTCCTGGAAAAAAGGGGCGGAGCGGGTGAATTCCTGGAAAAAAAATCGCTAATCTCGGTCACTTACTACTTACTTACATTGTTTTTTCACTCCTCCGGAGATGAGAAATAGATAGTCACATCAGAATCGGTGTCATTATCTTCCTGTTTGTCATAGTCAAAATTATTAATGTCGATATGGTGATATATTAAATATTCGTTTACGTAACATTCTAAAGAAGGGTTTGAGAATACTGATTCGCTCAGTGCATCTGAAGAATCAGAGTCATCGCTGTCATCAATGATATCATCATCGATATCACTGCTATCATCCGAAATGTTGATGGTCCCTTCAAATTCAACATATTTGTCAGTTGAATCAGCAAACGCCATCTTCACTGTAGCATCATTGAGGGGTATTTAACCGCGGATATTATCATGAGCCCGTCCACTGCTAACAGCTGACTGGATCATATTCGTTGGTTATTTAGCGTCATCTAACACATCTGACAAGTAAATCGCATCGACGACCTCTCCACGAAAAATGTCCGCAACTTGGTTATTTGCCTGTGAATCTACGTTCCCATCGTATGGCATCTCTAGTTGATCAATCACAGGAGCTAATGGTACTGATGGAGCGATGCTTTCATTATTGACATCCATTGGAGCGGTAATATCCATAATTTCCCATTGATTTCGTTCGTTGTTATGGAACAATGTTGATGTTTGCATTGCTGAATTCAATGGAGATTCTGGTTGAGAAGCAATCGTGCATTGTTGACATTTTAGGATATTGTGTTGGGGATAAATCTAATCCATCTCCATTCATTCCTTCTTCCGGTTGCTGTGGGTTGTACACTTCATATGGTGGATATTGCTGACACTGGATCACTAGAAGGGGTATTCTCGCATCAAATGATGTCACGGATGGTATATAAAACATATCACCATTTTGCGACTTATGGTATTCAGCAGTGATACCACTAATTGTCAGGGAGACATCAACATAACTTGGTTGATGAATATAACTGAGAGAAACACTTAAATCTCTCAACTTCTCACAAGATCAAATGGACCATTCCAATAGTGCACCGATACTTTTGACGAATGGAAATATGTTTTCAGTTTTTTTCAGGAACATTGTTTTTCAGAATAATAATTTTAAAACAATCAATGAGAACGAATGAAACAACCGAAGAAACTAGTCAGTCACTATTCAATCCACCACTTTTGAGACGTCTCTTCACTTAATACGTTAAACCTTATTACTTGTCAACGATGAAAAATGGCGTTTGGAAATGTGTGCCCTTTGGATAATTCTATTAACCAGTGCTATTCTATTAAAGCGCTTGATTTATATCTACCTCTGTATATCTCCTATTCCTACCCCTTCTTTTCCAACTACTTATTTTGGTTTCTTTGATGGAGGTTGTGACGGCGCTAACCAACGTGAACCTCAAAACTTAAAATATACGCCGTATACTTATCCATAACTCGAGGCGAAACGTAAAACAGCCGGAGTATTGTCACCTTCGGCCTCTGCTCCTCGATGTCCCCATGAAAATCCTCGAAAACCGAATAAACAAAAAAAAACGGAAGAACGAGAAAATGTTGTCGGGCGCCAGCTGACTTTTGGTCCAGCGGTGTCAACGAACCGCATTGAATAAAACCATACGAAAAACTTAGCCATAATTGGGGACAGCAACGGAGAGGTTGCGGAATTAGCTCGACTAGCTCGGAGGTATTCGGAGAGCGGGGTAGGATCGGTCGCTCGGTCTTACGAAGGATGTAGCGAATTCAACAAAATATACAGAAAAATCAAGGGGAAGAATCAGAAAATTAAATAAATAGGAGATGAGAGAATTACTTCAAATTTACTCCGTGATTTCTTCAATTTCTCAATAATATTTCAACTCAAATAGAATTCCTATTCTTCATAAATAAAATAAATTAATTTCAATTAAATTCAACCAACTTAAATTCACTTAAATTCCCGAGAGTGGGAGTACGTGAATTGACCTTGAAGAAGAGGTTATCACGAAGGGAAATGGAGGGTCCGAAAAATTCGAGCCAACGATCTCTCCGCATCGTCCAGAAACTCAAGTGCTGGAGGGTCTGAAGGCTATGTTAATTCCAATGCGATGATCTCGGCGAATCTCCTAAGAATAATCAATGACAATTAAGGAGCGAGGGACTCGAGTGTGCAAATGTCACTTAAGAGTGCCATTTTGCCCCATGTTCGAGTCCGCCCTCTATCAGGAGCGTCGTGGCGTCACAGCAAAATTCCTGGAGCTCACGAGCTTCAATGTCGTGATTTTCGGGGTATCGACCTCCGAGAAACCTTAAATTAATAAATTAAAACCTTGGGGGGACTTTACTGAGCTAGAAGAGCACTCATTTGAGGCTTCAATTCGCTCTAGAAAGAGAATAAATCGCCATTTGCACGACAACGTCACCCACGGTACGTGAGGAACATGTGTGCAGTTATAGGAATGTTTTATTCACTTCTTTCCACTAAAATTGGCACTGGACATCCCCCATACGTTCTCGAGGGTTCTAGTGAACTAATTATGTTACTGTTCAACAATCAGTGCACCTTCTGAGTGCATAATTAGTTCATAATTAGTTCACTGCACTTCTCTCCTCGGGAGAGAGTGCACATGGTGAACAAAAATGTACTTATCATGTTCCTCGTGTGGGCCCTCCACGATGGTCTCCACCAACTCTCTCAATCGTTGCAGATGTTGTCGGGGATGTCGTCGCGATGGCTGCTCGGGTCCAACTCTCTCATAAAACTGCGTTTAACCGGCAGGTGTTCTCAGCTGAGTGGTACGACCGGCACGCCGCCTAGCTGCCGCTGGGACGGGCTCATGTAAACGAGCACGCGGGGATTTCGATTCAAATGGGTTTTAGACTTATTTGGGCATTTCGCCGTTAATTATATTTTTTATGAATTAACCCAAGGGGTTTTTATCTATAACGACTGAACGATAGTTATGTGGAGGTTCGGAAAGGGGGGAATTAAGGCAGTTGTTCGTCTTTTCTCCTCGCGAATGCACTTCACACCTGAGTGAGTGCACTTTTTCGCTGCTGTCACTCTCCCGGGAGTCATCCTGGAGTCACCGTGAACAAATCTAAAGAGAGAATAGCCCATGGCGATCCATGCAGATGAGTGGGCTATATTCATCCACATGGCCTTCCAGCTGCACTGGTGAATCCAATGACTCCACGAAGCGCCTTAGCCAGGGAGCGTGAGTGTTTCACCTCAACCTCTGTAATCAGCAGCCTGCACTCAACGAGAGCAGCGAGATCTCACCGGAAAGCTCAGTTTATCGGCTCTGAACCGCGGTGGATCATCGTCCCTCTCAGGATCCGCGAGATTTCAATAAGAAAAATATAACTAGGACAATACAATTTACTGTAAATTTTTCCTCAACCGTAAAACCGAAAGTTAATCACATAAAATCCGAAATAAACCAGAAAGATAACTGAAACTAAAAGAGAACAAAAACTTTAATAATACTTGAACCGGAGATTTTACTGTTTGCTCGTTTT
Organism: Diachasma alloeum; assembly: GCF_001412515.2. NCBI lineage: Eukaryota > Metazoa > Arthropoda > Insecta > Hymenoptera > Braconidae > Diachasma > Diachasma alloeum. Next base: position 107,544 of record NW_021681216.1, on the reverse strand, counting down.
TAATGTGTATCGAAACGTGATTTTAATTATTTATTGAAATTGAACGTTGTTTTTCTGATGTTCTTAGAGACCGGTTTCTGCGTGCTGGAGCTAAAAGGGGTGTTGCATCGCCCTTCGGTAGGGGTGCTAACTTTTTGGGGTTAAAGAAATCGCGACTCTCTCTCGGAAAAGATCAAAATAATTTCACAGTTACCTACTCACTCTTACGATTTACTTAATTCTATGACGAAGTTGTTGCAGGTGGCGGAATTTTCGAAAATTCCGTCACAAGGTATGGAGGGAACCAAAATTCTCCACGAGGCACGAGAGGTGCTGAACAGCATCCCTCTCAACTAACAGAAGAATGATAAATAGAGCTTAGTTATGAAAACTTCTCGGCTCAGATTTTTAAGTTTCAGTGGGAGAGAGAAACAGGAGATTTTCACATGCTAAAAAAAATATCAACACATTGTGCATGAGATAAAATTATATTGACTATATATTTATTATTATTATCCATCAACATTTTTCATAGTTTGTTTCATCATTTTCATTACACAAATCGTTCCTCCATTCATAAAACAGTGAAGATACCAATTTCAATAGTTGATTTGACATTGAACCCATCAGTGATGTTTTAATGTTCTAAAAATTTCCCTCTGGAGTCTTTCATCTTCTTGTACTTTTTCGGGACGTCTCTTCAAAGCACTGATCTCTATACTAACTGGATAGACTATCCTGTAAGACATTGGTGGCCCAAGTTAGACGTTCATCCAGCGCCTCCGTTGTATGGCCTAGGAACTAAGCGCGCCGTTAGCGCGCTTGCGCGACCTTAGTCGCATAGTGGTGGGTGGGTAATGTGACCTGGTAAAGTTGGAAAATTGAATGGAAATTTTTCTGATGTTGTATTATGTAAAATCAATATTTGAAGGGTGGATTTTCATTGTCGTCAAATGAAATGATAACTGGGACGATTGCCGGGGGGAATAAACACAGAAAGTGAAAAAACCATTCATCTTCCGACAAATTCTTACATGAATATAAATCCTCTTTTTAAAGTAGATATTGTGTGGTGCAATGAGGTGACATTATCGTTGCAGGAGAGGATGAAAAAAAACGATAATAGAAGCTCGATTTTGATCAGGTTCAAGTGAAATAGCATGGGCGGAATGATAAGGACAATTCGATGCAGAACTAATTGAAATATAATAAAATAAAATAAAAAAATCTAATTGAAAAAATTTGATCTTTTTCTGCAATGGAAAATAATACGTCGTATTTATTAAAATTGTTTTTCATAATTTCAAGGACTAATACAATACAACAAAGACATTATTCAACAGACTGTACGAGCTATATCACTGCCAGTTTTATTATTTTATCACCATTAGTGAGCTTCTCATATCTCCAAATTATTACCTTCCATTGACCAGTGCAATTCATATTTACCCTTTCTTTTTATTATGATTGAAGCCTATGTTTCATATACATTACCTCCTGCAATATCTACTTATAGTTGCATTACACATTTCACTAATACAAAATCAGAAACTTATGGAAAGACAATTCTTTCGATTTGTTGGATCTTTCTTTGCAGTATTTACACCGAACCATTTTTGTAAAAGTTTACAGAATGGAAGGAATGAATTATTTCGTAACCTCACTGACAATTGAACTCTTCTTAAAGACATTCGTCGACAGGTAATGCCCAGGTATTCGCTGTTGATTGACAGTCACCGAAATGACAGATATTTGGGGGTTATGGGACCGGCAAAGTGACAGTCAGCTAACCATCCCCACTATCTAGCATTCTAGTCGCGCAAGCACATTGAGGCATCGGTTTTGGTATACAATACGTACCCCTGCCAGATACCCTGCTAGAAATTGTCACATGGGGAGTGGGTTGCCAGAGGTGAATTTAGGAGTTTTCAGAATACTATATATAATTATATAAGTGGCCGAGTAGGTGTACGGGACCTCCCATTTCGCCACCTTCCTTCAAAAAGCAAATTTATTTTAATAAATTAATTTAAAGATAGTCACTTTCTGAATTCACGAGCATGGTAAAGCATCGAAATACGAGCCTTACCCGCTCTTGGCGTTACCCAGGACCCACGGCGCGGACGTGGCTGGCATCGGGTCCCAAAAATTTCCAAATATAAAATTTATATTGAGAAAGGGTCCGTATAGTCTACCAATACCATACATGGGACATTCCATGTCAACTCAGTCACCCTGGATTTTTTTGGTTATCAGAATCCTGAATTAGCATGCTCCCAGTCAAGTACTACATGAGTACATACTTTCTCTAAATTTTCGCTCCTTCAACATTAATTGTTTGGCCAGGACGAATAACAAAATCTCAAATGTTTGAAAAATCATATCTGGCGAACAAATTGGCCGATTTTAATAAATAAAGAAAGATTTTTTTTCATTTTTTTATATACTTTGAGACTAAAAATACAACAGTACCACGAGGATGAATACTAAGCTATTTTTTAAGTTTTTCGTTATTTTAATCCCTCTGCTTCGCAGGGGCCACTCGAAAATCGAATAATTTTTTTTTCTTCGATGGATGATGATATTACTCAACTCTTCCGGGGTATTTCAAAATGGGATAGCCATATGGAGATGAGAAAAAAAAATTCCATGGAAAATTCGATTTTCCGATCATACATGGGACATTCCATGTCAATTCAGCTAGCCTGGATTTTTTTGTATTTCGGAATAGAACATTGGCTTGTTTAAAGTGAACTACGATATGCGTCTAATATTGTTTCAAACTTTAACCCCTATAACTTCACTCTTGTACCTGGCAGACATGCCCAAAATCTTTTGCAATAGCGTTAATTGCTCGAAATCACATGATTTTTCACTTATCATGATGATTATTTTTCTACGTACGGATTTTGGACAGTCAGGGCCAATCAGAATGCAGCATTTCATGACAAATGACAGGCTGGAGGAAGTTTTATTTTGGATATTTCGCGCTAAAATAAATATTTTTTGGGTTATTTCGTTCTCACATATATATTTTTCCGGATATTTGGTACTAACTCTTCAATTGTTCTCGGATGTCATTTTGAGGTTGCGTAAACGACACTCCTGACCAAAATCCGTACGTGAAAAATAATCCGACAAATACCCCTCGTGCTTCAAAATTATCTGGTATTTCCCTCAAATTTCCCTGCAAACAAACGATCGTGTCAAGTTCTGCAGTTTCAAAAATCCCGAGCGCTTGCGCGAGGGATTTCCCTGCAAAACTTGACACTTTTGTTTGTTTACAACGAAGTTATCGAGAAATACCCGACAATTTTGAAGCACTCGGGGGATTACTACTGAATAAAAATTGAAAGCCAACGATAGCTCGGTCGGTAGGGCGAGCGATTTCTAATCCGATGATTCGGGTACGAAACCCAATGGGTGCCGATCGGGTTTCGAACTCCGAGCAATCAAACGTTGTCCGCATTTCTTTGGGAAATGACCTTGGGATTTCTGTACACAAACATTGGACAATGGATGCGAAAAATGGGAGCGCAATGAAATCAAAAGTTCCGAGTGGTGGTGAGAATAAACAACCGATTTCTCGGAATTGAGTTTCCATACGAGCCATAGAGTTGCCTCAATAATAACCGTTTGTTTTTTTCTCATCACACTGTAATGAACATGTGGGGATGTCTGTTAGAAACAGCACCGAGACCTGAAAACAACTTCCCTCACGACAGGAAAAGTCAATCCGTGGGTAAATAATTCGGGTAAGAGAGAGAGAGATCTGTTTCCCACTTCGGTGAAGTTTTTGAGTTGAAGTCGACCCATTTTGAATGTAGTTGAGTCCAGAGCTTCCCATTTCAATGGAGGATTTTGAGCTTAGTTTTTCCCGTTTCGATGGAGAATTTTGAGTCTAGTATTTCCCATTCCGGAGGAGAATTTTAGGTTTAGAGTTCCCCATGTGGATGGAGATTTGAGGTCTAGGATTTTCCCCCTGATGAGGTAGGGATGATTTGTTTCATGATCGATAAATGATTTTTGAGGGCCCATAGATTGATTGAGAAGAAGGGTCATATTTAGAGTCATCCGATCTTTTTATGGGAGTAACCCTTTTATAACTCTCGCGGAAATCGAATAAGACTAATTGAAATATTAGCGGTCCATAGATTTAGTGGATATTACGGGGTAAAATGGGTATTCTTTTGAGTTTTGGTGGAAGGTCACATGGGGCAAGTACAACCCTTGACCCCCGTGAATTGCCTGGTTGCCTTAGAGTTTCGGGGAGAAAATGTGAATTATTTTAAATAAGGATTATTAGTAACAAATTATTATTTTTGCCTCGTAAATCCCGGAGATACGATGCGTGAAACGCGTCTTAAATCCTAAAGAATCGATCGAGCCTCCATCCGCTCGGAAATAATTAATGAAAAGTGACTTAGTTGTGAATTAGCGAGTTTACGCCCTTCATTTTCCCCGAATTAATTCGGTGGCTCCCTCGAGGCTTACACCTCTGAGGAGAAAACGTCTCCACCAATCAAAGCGCAGCTCGGTTGGTCTAAAGCCTCGCGGGCCCGGTGTGTCGCAGCACTGACCTCCGAAATCAGTTCCGCGTTGACCGTCATCAATTACTAGTCGCGTGTGAATTTCTGTATGTGGCTACACAACGTAACTATGCCCACTCGGATTATTGTGTCTTTTTGAGAAGCTGTGAGGATTAAAAGATGGTCCGTAAGGGGAAGAGGACAACCAAGCGTCCAGATAAGGTGAGTTTTCTGGAATTTTTCCCCTAATTTCGAGCCATTTCCTGATGGCATAATTTCCCCTTTATGGCGGTATCCCTCTCGTGGCCCTCAGCTACGTGCAGTGGTTGATCACCCCACTTTGGCCTTGTTTTAGTGGTCCTGATTGAGAATTTTAGAGGTAATCCCTCATCCCGGATTTTTATCCGCGTGTCCCTCCGATTTTGGATCGGTTATTCCACTCGAATCGGGTCGGTATCGAGATTTCATCGCGCGTTCCGATTCACACCGGTCATCTTTTTGAGGTGATTTTCGGGTTCAGTGAGTGTGTTTGGTTATCAGTGGAATCATTATGTATTTTCCCAGTCGAAATCTAACCATTTTCGACTTGGACTATTTCTTTCTCCCTCGCTCCAATGGCGAGGAGTATCTCTATTTCCCCCTACGTATAAATTGCGTAGAGAGGTTTAAGCATTCCCCATGAATATTTTCCCTCTCGCGGCACCCCGCTAACTCGCCTACGAGTGGTGGCTCTCGCTTCCCGTAAGTGTTCCCTCGTTCAAATTTCCCTCCGGGTGTAAATTAATCCGGAGTGGTTCCCAATGTTCCCAAAATTATAATTTTGGTTTCATGGGCTTCGCTGGACTTTCCCGGGCAAGTTCGCTTTGGGTTTTTCAAAATTCACTCTACCGATTTTCCGCTACGGCGAGTTTAGTTTTAGTGAGTTATTAGTTTCCCGCAGTACGTTGTACGTATACCGCCGGGTTTGGATCATTTCTCTCTCTCGCTCTCACGGGGATTCGCATATCTTTCCCCTCATTTCTCGGTATTCTCGAGTATTTCGAGATTAGTCAATATTTTTATATTACCGTGTGAAGAATTTAATGACTTCACTTGTGGCCGAGTTAATCGATAAAGTATGATCTTCGGATTACATAGTAAAATTCAAATTGTCATTTCCAATTTATTATTTGCCATTTTATCAGTTATTGTTATGAATATTTTTTTTGGTAAGATCAATATGAAGAGAAAATCATGTAAATTAATAATTTTTTACAAATTTCAATAGTGAAACACGTAAGGACGATGTCGATTTCTTCTTGTTTTTGTAGTTTTGACCACTCAATACCTGTCTCCACCTGAAATCCACCCCTCTCTCCACAACCTAGCACACTGAGCGAACCAAGGACCGTTACCTTTCCCCAGAGATCTAGTTTTCTCCCTTTTTGAGTACCTTTTTGAGATGTTCGAATTAGTTAGAATTAATTTTGTAGACTCCTCCGGTTTGGTGATTCCGGTTAAAGATCACCTGGTGCCCATAGATTTTTGCATTTTTGAGTTTAATTGGATTCAGGGAAAGAAGGGCGAAGCTAATAGGCATTTTTAACCCCCATGAAAAATGTCACGCTACAAATGGTGCCCGACGTGGGGCTCCGAATGTTATTGGGTGCGAAAATTTTTGGTTAGTTGAAATTTTTGAGGTTCTTTAAGAATTTTTTTTTGTTTTGAACTTTTGCGAATTTGAGAATTTGTGGGATTTTATTGTATCGGGTCTCATTCGACCCCACTCAAGTTGAGGCCCCGAAATTCCGACTTAATCCCCAGTTCTCTCTTATTTTTCGATCCCGTGATGATCGCATCGCGTCGGAATTTTGTTTTTCGGAATTGCCACCTAATTCCCATTTCTCTCTTATTTTTCGTTCTCATGATGATCTCATCGCATTAGAATTTTATTTTTCTCGAGTCCTATTGTTCCGTTTCTTTTGTCTTGAAATTTCAATTTTCGCTTGTTACCAGGCCGATTTATTCTCATGGGAGTGAGAGAGATAGCCGAGGTTGAGGATTACGTGACATCAACAATGATGTCATCGTTTGGGCTTAACCCGAGACAAATAAGAAGGAAATTTATTTGTATCGAGTTCCTTTGATAACAGCCAAGCGGTAAAATTTTGGAGTTTTGGTTAACGATAGCCGCCTGTTGCTAGGTGGGGACATATGAACGATTACGTGATCCCTACTCTACATTATTTTTCCAGCTCTACGGGTGAAGATCTTGGGATCCTCCCCTCTTGGGAGAGTTCGTCCACGGTTAGGAGGGGGGGTGGATCCCCGATCCCTGACCAGCGGTATATAAGGAGGCTCTCACGTCACTCCGACTCTTTCGGTTTCCGGTAGTCACACCGAGTAGTTCAGTTTTCGAGTTATCAACATCGAATTTTTTTTTGTTTTTGGTTATTTACTTTAGAGTGTACATTGCCGTCTTTGGATTTTATCCGGACTTTACTTGGATTGACTTGGGATTACGTCCTCATCTCACGGCTTGACGCTGGATTATTGGGGTTAAGTGGAAATAATTCAATTTTCCGGTTTCTCGTTTGAGACTTTCATCGGATTTCTTCTTTTTTTGGAATCCTATTGGGTCCCACGCTTAGACGTAGCGCTTCGGAACTTTATCGGTTCCAATCAATTTTTCGCTTTTTTTTGAGTTTTTGGTCCATCATCGAGAGGTTGTGGATTTTTCGCATTTTTTTTATTCTCTCGCTCGCTTCTATTTAAATTGAGGAACGAGTTAATAACCTAAATCGTTTCAATCGATCCTTCCAGTGAGTCAACTCATTGAAATTGTATTTTCATAAGATTTATCCGCTTATTACCGAGGATTTCCGATCCCTGGATCGAGTCAACGAAATATGGGGGATAAAAAGGGCAAAACGCCCAAAGATCCAACCCTCTTGAATCCTCCTCTCGACGAGGATGGGACCCCGCAGGGGCAAAAACTTCCACCGACAGGTGAGCTTCCCCGAAGGGGCGACTCCACCCTGCATGGTGCGACACCACCCACTCCCAGTACTGCTGATCCCAGTGGTGAGGTCTCCCAGCCCAGTGGTTCTAGAGCTGGTGTCCCCGGAGCTACGGCTACGGGAGTGGATCCCGCGGGTCCCGCATCCCGCGCCGATCAATTCGTCCAGACCGATGGGCAGGATATTCTCGTATCTCTGAAAAAGAAATATATCTAGAGGTCCACTTCACAACCCAAGATAAATGTTACGAGGTGCAGGTCCGCTAACAGTGAGACTATATCCGGAATGGATGATGACGATTCAGCTTCAGTTTCATCGGCTTCCAGCCGAGGCTCCATCCGAGTTCAGGGTGGGAATGATCCTCTCTTGGATAACCAAGAAGAGCAGGGGTATGAACACGTTCTCGCTCGAGCGTGCAATCGCTTTCGCCTGGTTAATAATCCAGCCGAAGAGCGCAATCCGCAAGGATTACATCCACTGGGTACCTTTGAGCCCTTCGCTCAACCACCTAGGTGTTATGGGCAGAATCCCGCTATTGGAGCATACCCTCAGCAGCAGGGTCAGAATCCCGCTGCTGGAGCATACCCTCAGCAGCGGGGTCAGAATCCCTTCGCAGGTACTTATCCCCAGCCACCCCGGTATTACCCATTTGCAGGCGTAAATCCTCAGCAACCAGGGTGTTACCCTTTCGCTGCATGGCTACCTTATCCTCCCGCCTTTGGGAGAGATGCTCTCCAAGCCCAAGGGTCGAATCCCCCAAACGCGAGGCAGAATCCTCCAGCTTCTGGGGCGTAACATCCCTTCAACACGGATGAAATTCCTCGTCCCCGTAGGGACGATGGTCCTCCCGCTCGACGGGTAATCCACTTCGACGAGGGCTTCCACCTCTCCGATGACGAGAGTGTAGGTCATAGAAGAGGACGAAAACCCTTAGATGCCGCAGCCATTCTCAATTCGATGAAGAAGTGGGGTGCGAGCTTCTTCGGTCTTCCCCAGGAAGACGTGGAGCTTTTCTTGTCAAGGATAGAAGAGGCACGTTCTTTTCTCCCCATTCCCGATAACTTGCTCCTTAGAGGAATTTCCTTTCTTCTATCCAGTCCTGCATTGACCTGGTATCGTGGTCATCTCCATGAATTCCGAACTTGGGAATGACTTCGAGATACCTTCCGAATCACGTTTACGGATCCTGACTACCAAACTGCAATTCGTGAAGAACTTGCACTTCGTCCTCAGGCCGATGGTGAATCGGTCTACAACTATTTCGCGTATATCCGTGGATACTATACGCGCATCATCCCCGCTGTCGGCGAGTTGAATCAAGTGGTTCAGACCCGCCGTAAACTCCTCCCAACACTCCAAGTCGGGGTTACACTTCGTGATCACATGACGATGGATAATTTGGAGAAAGCAGCCAAGCGTCTCGAGAACATCTACGAGAAATCCGCTAACCGACGTCCGCCTCCAAGGCCGGAACATTCGATTTGCCCCAGGCTGGTTTATCGCTCATCTCGCCCGGCCCCCTCTTCGGTGCGTCCTCCCTTTCGCCGCTCTTCAGTGGCGTTCAGACCCTCTTCCGCTCGCTCAGTCTCTTTCGAAGATGAGGGTACAGGAAGTTCCGAGGTTGCTTCTCAAGATTATCCTGAGGAGGAGTACCTTGAGGTTGATGTTGCTCAAGTACCATCTTCGCTCCCTGCGAGAGTGACCAACAAAAATCCAGCCAAAGCTTTGGCTTGGCAAGGAGCTACGCAGGCTCGTCCTCGTTCTCGAGAGAGGCGTCCTCGCAGCCCAGCTCCTCCCGCATCAGGATCGGTTGATCCTCCTACTGGTGTTTCTCAGAATCGCCCAGCGGCATTGGCCACCAGTGGTTCTGCAGACTCTCGTCCACCTCTCGGGGCAAATTTGGCTAACGTAGAGTGTTGGAATTGCTCGGGTGTAGGTCATCGTCACAGGGACTGCTCTGAGCTTCGCCGGATTTTCTGCTATAATTCCCAAAAATCAGGTGTCACTACTTTGACATGCCCCTTTTGTAACCCTGGCAATCAGGGAAATGGGGTCAGAAGCACGTAAATCCGGCTTCCGTACCTCGACTTCGACAGGCACCTAAGCCGGTTCCTCATTGCGCGGCTTGCATTCTTGCATCCCAGAGCGTCTTGAGTGAAGACGACCCTCCTCCTCCACGATCGCTTTCGCGTTCGTTGGACTTATCGACATGGTCGTCTGATCCACAAGCGCTACTGAAACCGAAGCCTATGTCTCCGAATGACGTAGTGTTGAATGCGTCTAATGAAGTAGTTCCCCGAGCTTTTCATGTAGACATTGTTATAGATGGTCTTAGGGTTCGGGCTTTAGTCGATTCCGGCGCAATCAAGTCTTTCGTCGGTATGGCCGGTATTCTTCTCTTTGAGAAAGATAAAATCCCGTTAGAAGTCCCCCCTAAAAGGGTAATAACAGCCGGTGGAAAAATCGAACTCGTGAAACACACGGCTGCATGTGTCACCGAGCTTGAGGGGCGTAGTATCCCCCTGAATGCCTACGTCATGCCGACATTATCCGAGGATTTTATCCTCGGGATGGATTTCCTTGTGTTTGCCAAGATAGTGATCGATTTCTTTGGTCAAACGTGGTTCTATCAGGAGGATCCTGAAACTCGTTTTCAATTCACTCCTCTAGATCAAGTTCTGAAACTCAGAATGTGTTGTGGGCTACGGTCCATCGAGAAATCGCAAGCGCAGCTGCTTTGCGAGTTTCTTGATCGAGTTCTCCCGAAAAGAGAAGACAAACTTGTGGTTACTAACCTTACTTCGCATCGTATCGATGTGAACAATCATACCCCTATTCACCAACGGCCGTACCACACGACCCCTGCTATCAGGGATATCATATGGAAGGAGGAGCAAGAGATGTTGGATAATAACGTCATCGAACCCTCCCAGAGTAACTGGTGCAATCCGGTTGTCATGGTTAAAAAGCCCAACGGCAAATACCGGTTCTGTGTCGACTTCCGTAAGGTGAACGCGGTCACAAGGACGCATATCCCATTCCCAACATGACGGGTATTTTGGACGAATTGCGCCAAGCGAACTATATCACAACGCTTGACCTCAGCCAAGCGTATTTCCAGATCCCTCTGGATCCCGACTCACGGGAAATTACGGCTTTCGTGGTCCCCGGTCGTGGCTCATACCAATTTCTTCGCATTGCCATACGGCTTGACAAACGCACCGGCGACCTTCCAACGTCTCCTCGATCAATTGGTTGGCCAGGACTTCTATCCAAAGGTTTTTGTTTATCTCGCCGATATCATCATCGTCTCCGAAACCTTTGAGGAACATCTCGAATATCTCGAGAAAGTCCTCGGTAGGATCACGGCCGCCGGCGTCACGATCAACCGAGTAAAGTGGATTCTGTTGTTCGGAAGTCAAATATTTCGGTTTCGTTGTCAACAGTTCCGAATTACAGGTGGATCCCGAGAAAATCGCCCCTGTTCTCGAATTCCCGTAACCGCGGAATTTGAAACAGTTGCGGCGCTTGCTCGGTATGGCTTCGTGGTACCGAAGGTTTATCCCGCAATTTGCAACCATTGCGGAGCCTCTTACCCGCTTGACGCGTAAGGACCAGGCGTGGGAATGGGCGAAAGCACAAAGCATCGCTTTCGCTGCCCTGAAAACGCACCTCACGTCCTCACCGACGTTGGCTTGTCCGAATTTCGAGTTACCGTTCTCTCTCCAGACCGATGCCAATACGGTAGGTTTGGGTGCCGTGCTGATACAGGTCATTGACGGGGAGGAGCGGGTTATCGCCTACGCAAGTAGGGCGCTCACTTCCGCTGAGAAGAAATATACCGTCACAGAGCTCGAATGTCTTGGGGTAATTTGGTCCATCGCGAATTTCCGATGCTATCTGGAAGGGTATTCCTTCACGGTCATCACAGATTACAGTAGCTTGCACTGGTTGCATAACCTACGTAACCCTACTGGTCGACTCGCTCGATGGGCTCTCGGGCTCCTCGAGTATGATTTCAAGATCATCCATCGTAAGGGTGCATTGCATCATGTTCCTGATGTACCTTCGTTATCCCACGCACCCGAGGGTGAAAGCGAGGACTTCGAGACTATCGAAGTTGCCACTGTTTCCACTGACAAGTAGTATTCGCGCATGGACCGGAATGTTCAGCGCGCTCTCGACTTCTTTCCAGACTGGAAGATCGTGGATGGTCGGTTGTACACTCATCGACTCTCTGACTTCATCACGTTAGAGATGGTTGACCTCGACGCATGGAAGCTCGTACTCACGCGGGAGTTACGTCAGCAAGCTATTTCCCAGTGTCATGATCTTCCCCAAGCAGGCCACTTGGGTGTCGACAACACGTATCGCCGTCTCTATACCGCATATTACTTGCCAAATATGTTTAGAGACGTGGTGTCTTTCGTCAGCCATTGTGACGTATGTCAACGATGCAAAGTGGAGAACGCTTTGCCTCGAGGTCACATGGATAGGCGGGTCTTCCAAGGTCCTAGGACGACCGTGGCCGCTGACATAGTCGGCTCCATTACTGCAAGTAAGTCAGGATATTCCTACGTGCTTGTGTTGCAGGATCTTTTCACCAAATGGATAGAGTTGATTTCCCTCCGCCGCGCCACTGGCAAAGCAATCAAGGAACAGGTGGAAAATGTAATTATCTCGCGCTGGGGAACACCCCGCATGCTTTTCACCGATAACGGCACGGAGTTCGTTAATCGGGAGATCCAGGCTCTCTCCATTCAAATGGGGTTAAAGCATGAGACTTCTCCTCCATATCATCCGCAGGCAAATCCTGTGGAGAGGGTTGATCGGGTTCTCAAGATGATGCTACGAGCCTTCATGGAAGGTGACCACGGAACGTGGGACAAATATCTACACGAATTCCGCTTTGCCTTTAATACGGCCAAACACAGTTCCATCTAAACGAGTCGAGCGTTTGCGAATCCTCTTGCTGCAGTTTCCCTTCGGCGTGAGCTAAAAAGAGATGTTGAAATCGTCCCTGGCGAACCCGAAAACTGGGTGAATCGAATGAAGAGGCTGGAGATACTCCGTAAGACCCTTGTCCACGCCATGATGGAATCGTCTAACAAACAGGCGCATTATTACAATCTCCGTCGACGAGGCGTTAAGTTTCGAGAAGGTGGCTTAGTCAGGCGGCGTTCTCTCTTCTTGTCTAATGCCGCAAAGCGGTTTTCCGCTACCTTAGTATCTCCATTCGAGAGCCCCTTTGTCATTCAGAAGAAGGTCTCCTGAGTCCGGTATCGACTCGAGGATTTTTCCGGTAAAAATCAGGGAGAACACTCCATCCAGGATTTAAAGCCGTATCGTATTCGACAAGACGAACCTTGAAAGTTCTCGTACTCGAAACCTCCCCGTCAGGGCGTACTCGTCCTGGCTGAGGATGCTCACATAATGACTCCCTCAATTTCCATCGTAGGGTACGATGAGACTTCGCCGTAAAAACGGTAGACCAGCATCCCACATTCAGGCATGTTGTTTCCCCGCAAGGGTGGCCACAATTTCCGGACAAACTCGACGTGTTCCATTCTCTTCTTTAAGAACTCGACTCCAGCCACCCGCGCTCCGGCCTCGGAGAGCGTCCTCGAATTGGACCTGACGGTGAGCCCGCCACCATCACCACCCCCAGAACACGAGGTCAAGGAAGAACCAGGGCCAATAAACAGTCAGCATAGAGACTATCTCAATGCCAGTCTAGCACTGGAGTGTGTGCTCTTCCAAGAAGGCATCCCCATCGAATTGGAGAATTTAGCGTTCCCCGAGGACGATGAGATCGATTCCCTGGCTACACCTCCAACGCCTGGGAGATACCAGCCAAAAACTGAGATGGTATCACCTACACCTCAGCCTGCCACGAAACCTACGACATCCAGGTCACAGCCTCCTGTAATCCTATCTGAGTAGCTACCACCGACCGAGGAGGGCAGAACACAGCCCTCACCACCACTCGAGGTCGCATCAAGTCAGCCGGTCCCTCCGAAGTCGATGCAAGGACCACCAGTTCCAGCAGAGGGAAACAGACCCCCAGTTCACATTAAGGATTTCTGGGATCCCGTGAACCCCTGGCTTCCCGACATCCACAACATCAAGCAACAGCACCCAGGGTTCGTACAGGCTCTTCACGCCTGCGCACTCACACCTTTTCAACACCTCTCGGCTCTCAGGTATGACATTTCACCTCTCCCTGTAAGCCCTGCACGGGATACTCCAATCCAGGGGGGGAGTGAAGAAATCCTCCCGGAGGTACCCTCCGTGGCGAATTCTCCCTAGCGGAAGATAACCTCGCCGGTACCCCTGGTCGTCGACTTGAGATCTCGCTCATCGAGTTTAGGCTCCTCGAGCTCATTGAGCTCCAGCTCTTTGAATTCCAGCTCTTCGAGTTCCAGCTCCAACAGTTCCAACAGACCCCCCCAGGGATCAACCTCGCGGTGACACAAACTCCCGAGAGACCCTCTCAGGTGATCCAGACGGTCGCCGAAATCCATGAGCCACCCACCACCAGTCCAAGCGTTAGCGATCTCGACGCCATCGAGGTGATCTCGGAAGCGAACACGGTTCTGGAGGTGAAGAAAAACCAGGCGGTCGGCGATGACTCCGACCCCGGGGGTAAACAACAACGTATTAGGCCACGGTGCTTTGACTGTCACGAGCGTGGTCACGCGTTCCTCCGCTGTCCACAGCCCACAGAGGACCCCTTTTGCAGACAATGCCCGTTCCGCCTGATCAACACGAACCTTTGTCCCACGCACGGCCTCATTGAACACCCAGCGGGTGGTCGCTCCACTAACCGTGCTGGCAAAAACCCTGTCAGCCCAAAAACCTTCAGGACTCCTGCTGGGCAAGCCCCGCGCACCTCCAAAGCGACTTCTCCAACACAAGGGAATCAGAAGTCAGGTCAGTCACGAGCCAGGCCACGCAGCACAGAAAAGGCTCGCAATCAGCAGAGCAGAAGCCAGACCAACTCAGCGCCACCCATCCAACAGCCTCCACAAAGTGACCTGCCTGGAAGATCAGCGGGCGGTTATTGGGCCACCCAACCGTCCGTCCCTATCACCACCCTAGCTAATCAGTCTACCCCGTCCACCTCAGGAGGGTATCAGGGTGCAACTGGCCCCCAACTCCGATCTCAGGTTCTTCTGGACACCAGAGGCACCGAACCCACCAACAGCCACCGTCAATCGCAGGGCTACAACCACGAATCCTCAGCAGGGGTACTACACGGCTGCAGCTCCTCAAGCCCCAACTTCATCAGTGTGGGCCTCACAGTCATGCGTGCTCCCATCTGCACCACCAACGGCTGCCCCGCTGCCTCCAACACCGAAACCAGACCATGCCGGCCGTCACACCGGAGACGATGTCCATCCTCCAGCAGTTCGTTCGTCTGCAGCAGCAGTCAGCCGACCAACATGCACCAGCATATCAGCCTCCCCTGCTTTCAGGAGAACCCCTCGCCAAAGCCTGGGGCACCAAGTATCCTCCCCGCTCCTAAACGGCGGTAATCGACGAACCTAGTCTTACACTAAGTCAGTTGCCGTTCAAGAAACCGGAAGTCCCATGACAGAAAGGCCAAGAAGAGCCGAAGTTTCTTTTTTTTTCTTCTCAAAATGGCTCGATGGAAGCCGAAGTAGTTTTTGTTGTTGTTAGTCTAGGACGGCAGACAGCCAAAAAAGTCCTACAAAGATACTAGACTGATTTCTTTTCGTTTATATCATTTTTTTTTCTCAACGGGCCAGCTTCAGGGCCCGAAATCGTTTGTTTCTTTTTCCTTTTGGCTCTGTGATAATACTTACAAGTATTTATTATTTCTTTTCTAAGATAATCCCCGTCAGGTACGGTGGAGAGCGAGTACGAGCATAACTCATCACTCCCGAGAAACTTTTATACTTTTATATACTGTGACGTGTTATTTTCCGTCACAAATAGCATTTCTTTATTCGACCGTTTCGCGTGTGGGTTTTTAATTTAAAAATCACCAGACGGGAAGTCACCAACCGACAGCGAGAGTCACGAGAGAGGTTTAGTAGATTTTGTTAATTATTTTGTTTTGTATTGCCTTCTGTATTGTTTGGATCGAATCTGGCGCCGACATCGTGGGACTGAGGTAGCAACGTCTCCGGGAATCGTCGAGATTTCGGGACACTTCGAGTTCGTGATGAGAATCTCATGGGTCTTCGGATTGCCAGAGGTCGCCAGCTCTCGGGCAACTCTAGGGGAAACGTGACGTAGGAACCCGGCTGGTTTAATGTGGAAGGGGAAGTGAAGGATTTCACCAAGATCAGAAGGAGGTTGAGTTGAATCGTCCTTTGGGGACAGAATGGTCTGGAGAATGATTGGAAAGATGTCAGAGGACATTTGGATTTATTTGATACTCTGGGATAAATTGTTTTTGATTAAATAACGTCTGAGAAGTCACTGCGCATGCGCCAACGGACTTCGTTCGGCCATGTGAGCGACAGATTCTAGTTGTTTGGAAACTGATTGAAGGAGTGAACGGAACGAGCAGCCAATGAGCGTCGTTGCCGCATTTTCACGGTCCAGCGTGGTGTCGCTGGGAAAACGAACCTCACTTCCCGTTTGGTGGTTTCGCCATACGTTGTGTCTGATCATTCGGAGTTTAGTTGTGAATTTCGGAGTTTTGGGGAGCCTGAAGGCGCTCTGGAAGGAGAAACAAACCTGTGGAGGAAGCCCCGAGTGGATTTGTCTGGAGGAAGGTCCTGAGGACTCGGATTTGAGGAGTTTTTGGAGACGTTTTCTGGAGACACCGAGGTGGACTGCTGGGTGAGCGGGATGGCTACAACTCCTTATGACGCATCTGTGTGAATCTGTCGTGAGTAGCACTCTGGCCAATTTTAGAGTCTTGAATAGATGTTCTGTGCATCTTAGTCCCGTAGGACTTTTAGAGTTTCGAAATAATTGCCGGATAGAGTCCTAATCACTCTGATCACTAATTGATTAGTGGATCTCTTTTGTCTCTCTCTCGTGCGTATTTGGAATTATTGTGTTTGATCATTCGATTTCGGTTGTCTTACGACATTGGATCATTTCGTAGAGTTTCGGGCTCTCGTGTTTCATGTTGCGAGTGACAATTATTTTATGAATATTTTATTTTTGAAACGATGCTTGGAAAATTAGTTAGTGTTGCGTCTAAATGAATTTGTGTTAGATGAACACTCTCGCTGTCGGTTAATATTCAGTGAAGGACATTGAACGTAGGTCTTTTGTATCTCGTGACCTTGCTTCGTTTCGCTGGCCCGTTGTCTTGAGTTTTCGTATTTGTTTCGGACAGCCAGCTTTACTTGTCACGTAGACGAATTCTTGGGTTTCGATCGTTCAGTGTTGTTCAATCTACATGATTATTGTTGACAATATTTTGATTCTGATTTTTTTTTATTTTTCTCTTTGACATCGTTTGTTCTTGACTTTTGACTAAATTGACTAAGTATCTTACGTCTTTATTTTCCTATCAGAATTCTTTATTCCTTGGACAATTGTAGAATCAGTCACTATCGAAGCCTCATGATCGTTGATCGATCGAAACAACCAAAGGGGGTTTTTCAAAGAAATTGATTTGTTTTATTTGTATCGAGTCTAAGTCAGATTAAATATTGTGATTTTTCCCCCGCAATCTTGAGTTAAAGTTATTTATTCGGTCAATACCTCGTCATCGTTCAATCTAAGCTTCGCCAGTGACCTTCACGCCGTTTTTCGGTCTGAGTTAGCAGGAGACCGTCTCGAAGCTTGGGATTATTCTGGAAATTTTGATTTCGGTTGTTCGTTTCGTTCCAGTGGTCGTACTGGTAATAAAGGCCTGGCGCTCGACTTATTTGTTGTTTCAGGGGTGTCGTACGTCGAAGGGCTACGTAGTGGATCGAGGATTCCGTGAACCTCAGGAAATTACGTCACAATACCTAATGTAAGATAAAAATCCCACTCAACCTGATAAGAGTGGAGAGGAGCCGGGTCTGAAATGTTCAAAATATACAGTTACGAAGTCCTCATGATATTGGAGAGTTTGTTTTTTTTTCGACCACTACCTCAGGGTGTAGGTTCGAGTACCTTAAACGATCCAGGAACGAGCAGAGAAGGACGCCTACATCATCTACACAGGCACAGGTCCATCGAGAGCAAGGCACACCCGGATAAGGACAGTCAAACGAGGGGGGTATAATGAATATGTGGGGATGTCCGTCAGAAACACCACCGAGACCTGAAAACAACTTCCCTCACGACAGGAAAAGTCAATTCGTAGATAAATAATTCGGGTGAGAAAGAGAGATTTCTGATTCCCACTTCGGTGGAGTTTTTGAGTTGAAGTCGACCCATTTTGAATGAAGTTGAGTCTAGAGCTTCCCATTTCAATGGAGGATTTTGAGCTTAGTTTTTCCCGTTTCGATGGAGAATTTTCAGTCTAGTATTTCCCACTCCGGTGGAGAATTTTAGGTTTAGAGTTCCCTATGTCGGTGGAGATTTGAGGTCTAGGATTTTTCCCCTGATGAGGTGGGGACGATTTGTTTCATGATCGATAAATGATTTTTGAGGGCCCATAGATTGATCGAGAAGAAGGGCCATATTTAAAGTCATCCGGTCTTTTTATGGGAGTAACCCTTTTACAACTCACGTGGATATCGAATAAGACTCATTGAAATATTAGCGCTCGATACATTTTGTGGATATTACGGAGTAAAATGGGTATTCTTTTGAGTTTTGGTGGAAGGTCACATGGGGCAAGTGCAACCCTTGACCCCCGTGAATTGCCGGGTTGGCTTAGAGTTTCGGGGCGAAAATATTAATTATTTTAAATAAGGATTACTAGTAACAAATTATTATTTTTGCCTCGTAAATCCCGGAGATACGATGCGTGAGACGTGTCTTAAATCCTAAAGAATCGATCGAGTCTCCATCCGCTCGAAAATAATTAATGAAAAGTGACTTAGTTGTGAATTTGCGAGTTTACGCCTTTGATTTTCCCCGAATTAATTCGGTGGCTCCCTCGAGGCTTACACCTCTGAAGAGAAAACGTCTCCACCAATCAGAACGCAGCTCGGTTGGTCGAAAGCCTCGCGGGCCCGGTGTGTCGCAGCACTGACCTCCGAAATCAGTTCCGCGTTGACCGTCATCAATCACTAGTCGCGTGTGAATTTCTGTGTGTGCCTACACAACGTAACTGTGCCCACTCGGATTATTGTGTCTTTTTGAGAAGCTGTGACGATTAAAAGATGGTCCGTAAGCGGAAGAGGACAACCAAGCGTCCAAGCGTTATGGCGATATCCCTCTCGTAGCCCTCAGCCACGTGCAGTGGTTGATCACCCCCCTTTAGCCTTGTTTTAGTGGTCCTGATTAAGAATTTTAGAGGTAATCCCTCATGCCGGATTTTTATCCGCGTGTCCCTCCGATTTTGGATCGGTTATTCCACTCGAATCGGGTCGGTATCGAGAATTCATCGCGATTTCCGATTCACACCGGTCATCTTTTTTAGATGATTTTCGGGTTCAGTTAGTGTGTTTGGTTATCAGTGAAATCATTATGTATTTTCCCAGTCGAAATCTGACCATTTTCGACTTGGGCTATTTCTTTCTCCCTCGCTCCTATGGCGAGGAGTATCTCTATTTCCCCCTACGTATAAATTGCGTAGAGAGGTTTAAGCATTCCCCATGAATATTTTCCCTCTCGCGGCACCCCGCTAACTCGCCTACGAGTGGTGGCTCTCGCTTCCCGTAAGTGTTCCCTCGTTCAAATTTCCCTCCGGGTGTAAATTAATCCGGAGTGGTTCCCAATGATCCCAAAATTATAATTTTGGTTTCATGGGCTTCGCTGAACTTTCCCGAGCAAGTTGGCTTTGGGTTTTTCAAAATTCACTCTACCGATTTTCCGCTACGGCGAGTTTAGCTTTAGTGAGTTTTTAGTTGCCCGCAGTACGTTGTACGTATACCGCTGGGTTTGGATCCTTTCTCTCTATTTTTATATTACCGTGTGAGGAATTTGATGACCTCACTTGTGGCCGAGTTAATCGATAAAGTATTATCTTCGGATTACATATTAAAATTTAAATTGTCATTCCCAATTTATTATTTGCCATTTAATCAGTTATTGTTATGAATATTTTATTTTGGTGAGATCAATATGAAGAGAAAATCGTGTAAATTAATAATTTGTTACAAATTTCAATAGTGAAACACGTAAGGACGATATCGATTTCTTCTTTTTTTTTTGTAGTTTTGACCACTCAATACCCGTCTCCACCTGAAATCCATCCCTCTCTCCACAACCTAGCACACTGAGCGAACCAAGGACCGTTACCTTTCCCCAGAGATCTAGTTTTCTCCCTTTTTGAGTAGCTTTTTGAGATTTTCGAATTAGTTAGAATAGATTTTGTAGACTCCTCCAGTTTGGTGATTCCGGTTAAAGATCACCTGGCACCCATAGGTTTTTGCATTTTTGAGTTTAATTGCATTCAGGGAAAGAAGGGTGAAGGTAATAGGCAGTTTTAACCCCCATGAAAAATGTCACGTAACAACACACTTGAGTATTGAACATCTCACACGGTTCATTACAGTATCGTTAATAGAAATTCTCCGACGGTTATTCTCCTGAATTTATTCTCCATCATCTTTAATCAAAGTAAGTGATGGTATAAAATATTTCAGTAGTGAAGTTTTAAACTCAATCCATGATTATGATTATTTTTTCCCTTTTTTTGAATGATCAGAACTGTTTTCCATTCCTATTTCACAAGATGCCGCATGCTGAAAGTTGTGCAAATCCAATGCGAGTTCCTGGGGAGAAAGGTCACAATGGAAAAGAACTGCGTTCAATCTCATTGTCAGACAGACTACGACAGACATTTCCATTCTTGCCAGAAAATGCAAAACTATGTAGCTCCTGTAGGAAAAGAGCTTTGACTTACATTCCCGGATCACTACCCTCTGAATCTTTTTTTTTTTCTACCCTCTGAATCTTCATCGAATCGGGAAGTCTCTTCATCGTCATGAAATGTTCCAGCCGATCGTTCGTCCAGTGCCACACCATTTCTAGTAGACATTTCTACGAGCAATATCGCAGGGAGTTTTTTGAGATCAGGTAATTCCTTCCATTAAATTGATCGTGATGGGGATGTGATTTTCAACGCAGCTTCAGAGGAGTACAATTGCTCCAACAGCAGATGATGATTCAGAGACAAAGTACCACGGGAACATTCCAGCAAATTTTCGTTTCTCCACGAGAATTGGAGTTGGAAGAAATGTTGGATGGACTCAAGCAAAAATTCAATACGATGACAGAATATTCTGAACGTATTCAACTCTTGACTATTGCTCCACCTTCATGGAGTGAGCGAAAGGTGAGCCGTGAATTTGGTACAACCAGGTACATGGCTATGAGAGCAAAACAACTGCGAGAACAGAGAGGAATATTTGCTTCAACAGTTGCGAAGGCTGGGAAATCATTGCCCAAAGAGACAGTCGAAAAGGTCCGGAGTTTTTATAAGAGTAATAGTCGGATGATGCCAGGGATATAGGATAAAGTGTGAGTCAGAATCAACGACGTGAAGAAAATAATGCAGAACCGGATCGTCCTCGAGAACTTGAAAGATCTTCATGAGAAATATAAAATTGCTCATCCAGAGTCTCCGGTGGGATTCAGCAAGTTTGCGGAATTGAGGCCGAAATACTGTGTATTGGAAGGAGCGAGTGGTACGCACGTGGTATGTGTCTGTACCTATCATCAAAATTGTAAGCTGATGTTGGTTGCAATCAACATTTCTACTCTCACTCAAAACTCATCATGTCCCCTTACCGACTATAAAGACTGTCTTGCAAGACTCATGTGCCCTAATCCAATGCCTGAATGCCACTTGGATGAGTGTAAAAACTGTCCTGGAGTTGAAGGATTATCGCTCAAGCTGAAAGAACTCCTCCACGATGCTGTGATTGAAACTGTAGAATTCAGGACTTGGCAATCTGTGGATAGAACAACATTACAGATCCAGAGACTTCCAGTGTATGAATTTGTTGATGTACTTTGTGAGAGATTGAAAGTATTGAAATCTCATCATTTTATTGCCATACAACAAAACGCTTTCGTGAAAGAACGAAAGGGGAATATAATTGAGGGTGAAATTCTAGTGCAGGTCGATTTTTCGGAGAATTATTCTTTCATAGCTCAAGACGCTGCTCAATCGTTCCATTACAACAATGATCAATGCACTGTCCATTCTGTGGTGTATTATTATCGCCACGGCAATGATATTCGACATAGAAGTCTAGTCCTCTTATCTGACAGTCTCGTTCACGATACTACTGCAGTTTATTTAGTGCAACAGATTCTGATACGATACATAAAACAAGTCTGTGCTGTCGTAAACAAATTGATCTATATTATAGATGGTGCTGGACAGCACTATAAGAATCGATATAACATGGCTAATCTTTTGTTGCATAAAAATGATTTTGGAGTTGAAGTAAAGGCGCACTATCATGTGACCGCGCATGAAAAGACGGCATGCGACGGCGTAGGCGCAGTCTTGAAGAGGGAAGCAAGACGAAGAAGTCTGCAAATTACTAATGGTGAACCTATTCTCACTCCAGATGGTCTGTTCCAGTGGGCAAAGAATAATTTCAAGGATCTCGATGTATTTTTCTACACTAAACAGGATATGAAAGAACGATTGAAAACTAGATTCGACAGAGCAAAGGCGATTCCAGCGATACAAAAAAATCACGGCTTCAGTTCTGTTGGAGAAAAGGAATTATTGATTAAGAGATATTCTTCTGCGACTACGGGAGAAGTTTTTCCAAACGCGAAGAAACGAAATGGACGACGCACATTAAGATAGCCATTGTGATTCAGAAAAGTTCGATTTCAAATTGCTTTTTCTCTATAATTTAATGTTTATTTTTCAAATTACAAACTTAAAACAGACATATACTCCATGTTGATCTAAAAACTCATCAAATATTTGGTACTTTGCGAATTCTCATTGTCGTTTACGTAAGTAGAGCTGTTAATAATCAATAAATTCAACCATCAACCATTCCACCATTTTTAACCATCACTACTTATGCATCTCATCTTCAAATTATGCCGAAAAATTGCACGCTTATCCTTTCATGAGGCATTCATTATTTTTCAACAACAAAATTCGGAAAATCTAATTTGTCATGAAAAAAAAAATTTCTCTCATCTCCATATGGCCATCCCATTTTGAAATACCCCAAAAAAATGAGAAATATCATTATCCATCGAAGAAAAAAAAATTATTCGAATGGCCCCTGCATAACAGAAGGATTTGGATAACATAAAACTTAAAAAATGACTCATTATTCTTCCTCGTGGTACTGTCGTATTTTTATTCCAAAAGTATATGAAAAAAAGAAAAAAAATCTGTTTTTATTCATTAAAATCGGCCAATTTGTTCGCAAGATATGATTTTTCAAAAATTTGAGCTTTTGTTATTTGTCCTGGCCNTATGAAAGAACGATTGAAAACTAGATTCGACAGAGCAAAGGCGATTCCAGCGATACAAAAAAATCACGGCTTCAGTTCTGTTGGAGAAAAGGAATTATTGATTAAGAGATATTCTTCTGCGACTACGGGAGAAGTTTTTCCAAACGCGAAGAAACGAAATGGACGACGTACATTAAGATAGCCATTGTGATTCAGAAAAGTTCGATTTCAAATTGCTTTTTCTCTATAATTTAATGTTTATTTTTCAAATTACAAACTTAAAACAGACATATACTCCATGTTGATCTAAAAACTCATCAAATATTTGGTACTTTGCGAATTCTCATTGTCGTTTACGTAAGTAGAGCTGTTAATAATCAATAAATTCAACCATCAACCATTCCACCATTTTTAACCATCACTACTTATGCATCTCATCTTCAAATTATGCCGAAAAATTGCACGCTTATCCTTTCATGAGGCATTCATTATTTTTCAACAACAAAATTCGGAAAATCTAATTTGTCATGAAAAAAAAAATTTCTCTCATCTCCATATGGCCATCCCATTTTGAAATACCCCAAAAAAATGAGAAATATCATTATCCATCGAAGAAAAAAAAATTATTCGAATGGCCCCTGCATAACAGAAGGATTTGGATAACATAAAACTTAAAAAATGACTCATTATTCTTCCTCGTGGTACTGTCGTATTTTTATTCCAAAAGTATATGAAAAAAAGAAAAAAAATCTGTTTTTATTCATTAAAATCGGCCAATTTGTTCGCAAGATATGATTTTTCAAAAATTTGAGCTTTCGTTATTTGTCCTGGCCAAACAATTAGTGTTAAAGGAGCGAAAATTTAGAGAAAGTATGTACTCATGTAGTACTTGACTGGGAGCATGCTAATTCAAGATTCTGAGAACCAAAAAATTCCAGGGTGGTTGAGTTGACATGGAATGTCCCATATGCAATTGATTTTAGGAGAATAATAAAATTTTCTAATGGTTTACTTGAAAATTATACGTCTTGAGACATGAATGATGCGTGTGTAGCCTAGAATTCTACACTCAATTCTTGAATGACTGATGGATTACTTTCCGTCGTAGGAAAAATTTGGAATAATTCAGTCGGTTTCTCGGACCCTCGATTGATCAATTAAAATTGCATTTGAGAGGAATCTATCGAAATTGCGAGGAGAGGGGGAGAATTCGGGCCGCCGAGCCGTTTCGCGCTACTTATTAGCAAGTATTTTGTCACCAGACAAACGACTTTGCATCATGGAAAAATTATAAAATAATTCGGAGCACTTCTTCCGCTTCCAATAAACTCAGTATGAATAAATTAAAGAGAGATGAATAGAATTTTGGGGGTGCGGATGGGGAGATTATGTGCCATCAATTGATTCCGTGCTACTTGCCAAATGCTGTCGTACTAACAAAAAGACTTGGAGTCATAGAAAAATTTTGAAATAATTCAGATATCTTTTTTGACTTCCACTGAACTCAGTAAAAATAAATTGAAGAGGAATCAATCGAAATTTGGTGGTGAGGATGAGGAGATTATGTCCCATTAATGGATTTCACGCTGCTTGGAAAATATTTTAGCACTAAAAAACAACTTTGCGTCATAGACAAATTCTGAAATAATTCAGAGGACGTCTTTGATTTCCAATAAATCCAGTAAAAATAAATTGAAGTGGAATCAATTGAAATTCGCACATGAAAGTGGCGAACGCTCCACTCACCAGTTGAATCCATGCTATTCGTGGTCGTTCAGCCGTGATATAAGTACTTTCCATCATTTACAAATTTATAGAGCTTTCTTGGCTACTAAGGAAAGAATCCAAACTAAATTTGACGGAGATTAATCGAATTATTGAAATCGTTTTGAGAAAAATCGTGCAGCTACACCGTCTCAATATATTCGTATTAAATCCGCTGCAGCTGCTGCTATTCCTCTCACTCATTTTCATGATTTTTCTGAGCTTTCTCCTCAATTGAATCCAAGATTTTGTCATCAATTAGATTGACATTTCATCTATCCATCTTTAGCGCAACCCAGGACTAACTACGTGGACATAACGGATATGTAGCCCCCTTTTTACTTTTTTTTGTTTTTTGTAATTTTTTAATTTTTTTGTCATTTTTTTTATTTTATTTTTTGTTATTTTTCTGTTTTTTTCTCCATATTTTTTGAATTATCTCAAACTTTGCGGCCATCTTCTCAGATCTATAGAGCATCTCTAGTTCATTTTGTACCAATTACCATTCTATCTGATTAATTATCACTCCGACGTGCAATCAACTCACCTTAATAAGTTCCCATAGTATTCTAGCGTCGAAAAAAAACCGAGAGGAGGTGTGTCAAAAGTGGATATTGAGTGTTTAGGGGACCAAGATGGTCTTGACAAGAAATTATTTTGTAATGCTTCATGGAGTTCTTCGAGCTGTAAGCTATACCAATTTTGAGGTACTTGACTTGCCATGAGTATGTTCTCAATGGCAATACGAGCGAATAGAGTGTCCTCATGAGTGAACTCGATTGGCAATCCATAACAAATTATACACATCCAAATACATGTATGTACTCCACAGCTGACACCATCTTCTTGCTGAGGAATATCTTTTGGACGATAGGCTGTCCATTGATTACCTGTTTCTGGATAAATTTTCTTCATCAATGACCAAGATGCGATTTTTAACGTCGATAACCATCGACATCCAATGTCGTGGACTGTCGATGTGAATTGGAAGCAAGCAGTATGAATTCTTCAATATGGAAAAATTAGCGCGGATTTCCGTGAATCCTGCTGCTAGTTTACCCTTCAGGTGATTTCCAGTTAGGAGAGTATCTAAGTAACCGACATCTGCATTCCTAGACTCTCGCGCAATTTCTCTAAACATAGCAGCCCATGCGTTGAGGACGTTGTCGTCTAATGCGTCCATCGTTCGTAATCTCACAAAGTCGTATTGGTCCAGCACATATCCGCGAATCGTTTTACTGTTCACGGTTGATCCCTCTGGGAGCTGCGCAGTGCGAGAAAAAGGATCTCCCGTGCTGTAGCAATTTCTTCCCGTCTAGATTGGAAATATATATCGAGATCTTCAAGATTGTTGTACTTTCCCTCATCCCTTATGTTAGGTGCGGTTTCTCCAGGCTTATCAGTTTTCACGGTATCTTTCGATTTCCTCGTTTGTTTATCACATCCTACAGAATCATCATCAGAGCAACTAGAATTGTTTCCACTAAACTTATCATCGTCACCTTCACCGATATCCCCTCCCTCTGTTCCATGCCCATCGTTCTCCTTAACTGGAGTTTTACCACAGAAAATCAGATCAACATCCCCAAATTCTTCATCTTCCTGATCATTATTCTCCTGGCTTTCCTGGTGTGCTTTTTCCTCTCGTCTTCCAGCATTATCTGTGAATAAATCTGAATCATTGGGAATATTTTTCCCATCATTTATTCCAGATATATTAGCTGTAATTTCTTGTTTCCTTTTCTTGGGAATTTTGAAGTAAATATTTTCCCCTTTACTCCTTTTTGGGGCAAATGTCTACCAAAATTCCTCGGCAGTTTCGTCAGCAGGTTCTTCTTTTTCCTTAGAGGTCTTCTTTGTCCTTCTTTGTCTTTCAGTTTCTAAAGAGTATTTACGATCGATCAAGCGGTTGTTGAGAAATTTTTCTTGCCCTTGGACAAAACGTGCAACCTTCATATGTTTCTCCCTTTCGTAAACGCGGTCCTTGATAATTTTATGCCAATTGTCAACGGAGCTATTCGAGTCTCTCAGAATATTATATTTTTTTATCAAACCTGCAGATCAGAGGGAGAAATAAGGAAACCACTCACGGAATAAATACAGAATAACATCAGGCTGATAGTATTTAGACTCTTCATTTGTGGGATATCCCTCTGACACATATTCATTATAAATACGTAATGCATCCTGGTAAAAGAGTGAATCGGTTTTCTTGAATCCAACTAATTCATCATCTGATTCTTCCTCTTCAAGGGCTTCGGATAGTATATCACTTTCCTCATGTGTAATTAATGGACGGTAATTACTGAAGTCACGAATGTAACCCTTATGCTCTTGATCTGTGACTTTACCGCCGAAAATCTTGATCAGTAGAATAAAAACTGTTTTTCCTTGCTCCCAATCTTCACAATGGATTAAGAGAGTCAGTCCTCGACACGCAATGTAGTATATCGGGTCATCTTTCTTAAATCCCAAGTTTAGCATTTTTCGTTGGCCTATTTTGAGCATGTGAGAAGAGCAAATGTGAAGAATAGTCCTCGCCACTCAGCGATGGGGTGAGAATAAATTTCATTGACCATATCAATTGTCGATTGTTTATTGAGAGCCAATGATAATCCCTGTAGCAAAGCTAAACTGAAATCACATTCAATTTAATCAATTGGACAAGAACGAGAAGCGCTGAGCAATTTCAACACATAATCTACATCGAGAAAAAACTTGGCTATATATGGGACGGATTGGGCTTCGCTAATGAATTCAGCAACTGGTAAAGGACCTCTATCATTTTTACCGGGGAGGAGTAGGTTATAATAATACACGGGTTTCTTTCGCTCATACACATTTCCTATAATATTTCCTGTTGAGTCGACGTGACAAAAAAACTTACCTTTAGGTTCCGCGAGTAATACCTTTAATTGTGCCTCTGTGAAGAGGGTCAAACAAAGAGGAAAAATCGAAAATTGCTGGATAAAGTTTTTAACTTGCTCACCTTTCCATCTTGTCTCAAATTCAGTGTGCAATTTCATTATAAAATCGATTGCATCACGACTCAAATCGTCTTTAAATCTATTTTCACTGTGAATTTTTTGGAGTAGCTGCAGACTTGGCGTCTCGTTGAGATTCCCTCGATCCAACTGTGGAACCATTTCGTCAATCAATGGTGCAAATTTACGCTTGTATGAAGAGGCACTGAGTTTAATCATTTCAGCTATTTTATCTCGGTGAACACCACAAATGTACCTTCTATGATTCTCTGCGGGACAATGATTAAATTCTCGATTCTGTTGGACTGAAATTTCATGGGCTGTCAAGGGTTCTTCAATCTTAGTACTACACTCAAATTTGTAAAGTTTCACGCACTGTTCATGTTTACACTCTGCAGCAGCTTCAAAGAAAATTTTACGTTTCCCTCCATTGGGATAACATTTGTGCCAATGAAAACTGAGTGCGCAGTATGGATAAATCTTCGCGAACTCACCATTGAATATGTCAGTCCATTTCTCACGAGGAACTCGCCTCAATCTCTCCCTCCCAGTCCAGAATTTCTCCCAAAAACTTGCTGGTATTCTAATGAAGGCCCCCTTGATTGTGGGTGTTTTTTTCAATCGTTTCCTTGTGATGATTCTTTTACGTCCTTTGACAAAAGTATCAAAGCTTGACTTTCCTACATCTTCAATTTCTGAATTATTTTAGATAATTCATAAATTATCTTCGATTTATGAATTTTCTCTGCCCCCATCACTCCCCCCCTCTTCTTCCTTCTCGTAATTATCAGTGAAAACATCATCAAAAGGGAAATAAAAAATGGCATCAATTCTTAGTGGTGTTTCCTCATATAACTCACCTACATCGTTTGTATCTGGAAATTCCTCCCTTCGCTGATCGTCAATGTTAAATTCCCGATATGAACCACTCTGGGGGTTGGTATTAACCGATTGTGCATTAATATTGTCATTCTCCGTATTGACTGGAGACGTTTCAGAATCCAGGGGGAAGGCAGATTCCGGAGTGGAGCACCTCAGTGGGGATTTTCGGTGGTAGTCAGCTCGATCATCTCTGGATAAGTATCTCGAATGATTATCAAAAATATCGCCTCCAATCTCATGAGGATTACCGTGGCGATTATTTATAATAATGTTTCTTCTTATGGTCTCCCTGTTATTCCGAATTTGCAGGCAACACTTATTCGTGTATTTTTGTACGGTTATTCACGTAACCCCTGGGAGTGCAGGGAGGAGAATATCTCGGCATAGTATACTCCAAATACTGTCCTTCGCCTTTATCGACGAGTGTAGTAATGTTTTCAATGTATTGTCCACGTCTAAATCTCCATAACGCTGAATTATAGCTCGAGCTATCATAGCATCTGTTATACATATACATGCTTTCACCCTTTTTTCTTTGATAAAAACACTATCAAGCAGAAGTACAAAATACTGTGGAATTTATCCAATTATGAATTAAACGTATTTGTCATAAAATCCTCTGAGAATCAATCTCAATTAAAATATGGATGTTATACACAACGTAACAAATAAAAAATACTCCTTCTTCAATTGCAAATTCTTATTTACGTTTCAGAAAATTTGATATCAGTAGTAGTGATACCATCAAATGATGACGATTCACCTCAAGACAATGAGAATTGCACCTCTAATGGGTGGAGTAAAGTGAACGCAATAAAAAAAGCCACAGAAATCACTCTGTTATTGAACTCGGTTTGATATAACTAACGATTTGGGTTAAGAATAAACGCTCTTCATGAATAAATAATTATCGCTAGGGTGAAAAGACATGCAAAAACTGAATTTTTATTGAAAATAAATACAGATCACCAGTTGACGTCTAACTCAGACGAATGCTCGGAGAAATGACAATTTTTCGGTAATCTCAATGTCAAACGGCGGGCGAACCATGTGGAACTAGTACGTGTAGAAACCATGTGACTTCTGTTTACACCCAAACGCCATTTTCCCAATTTAAATATCTCGCAAACCATGCGAAAATCATCGAGACATGCAGCGAACGATATTTAGAGAATTTTATAATAAATAAAATGACCCCTGCCTCACATCTCTACGACTCGTAGATTAGGAAACAACAACATTTGTCGAATTAATTACTGTTAACGACAGTCCTTCTCTAACGAACGGCGCACGGTGTAGCGGAAATCCATAACCTACATAACCGATCATAAGTCAAGAACATTAAGTCATAGAAATGTCAATCAGGAGCCGTTTTATTTGTTAGAAAATTCTCTTAATTTCACTCACTGCATGTCTCGATTATTTTTCATTACTTATCGAGATATTTCGATTCGCCTTGAGACACTGCGGTCGCAGCGATGGTGTGTTTACTCGGAAGTGTATATATAGTATAGATCACACGGTAGGTGCATCGATCCAAAAATCCTGGAATTATTCGCTTTGATGTGGAGGTAAGATACTAACATGTGAAAAATCCACACTATTTTATCGGTTTTTCGACAACAAAAAATTTCAGTCTGACCTTGGAATAATTTTATGATTGAGTGATTAATACAATAAAATACCCGGAATTAAAACTTTTGCCCTTTACATGATAAATAATACGGATGGTGAGGATGTGAATGCTCTATATTATCAATAATTCGTAATGATTCACCCTTAATCAAGCCCACTAACTCCACGCGACTTGACTCGTGTTAACGAAACCATTATTTCACGTCAGGAGAATTTTGGGAAACTTTTTTTTTAACAATAGGATTCCTTCTATCTTCACCTCTTTCATTACACCTCGCAATTTTTTTTTCATTCCCTAGTGGTCACCAGACCTCGCCGCATTATTCCAAAACTGTCCGATGGCACAAAGTATTTGGTTTTCTCCTAATACACATAAGTTAAGTCCCACAAAATCGCCCGATAACTCAAATTCTTTTCACCCCCACCTCCAAATTTGAATTGATTTTTCCTAAATTTATTGTTATTCGGTTTATTAAAAAATGAAAAAGCTCTCTAAATTTTCTCACACTTGTTCTATGACGCAAAGTATTTCTTCTACGGCTAAAACACTTGTTACATGGCCCGAAGTTCATTGGTGGCTCGTAATCTCATCACCCTCACCCTCAAATTTCAGTTGACCCCTCTCTAATTTATTTTTACTGGATTTCTTGAACATTAAAGAAACTTTCTGAATTATTTCAGAATTGTTCTATGACGCAAAGTCTTTTTTGTAGTGCTGAAATATTTTCAAAGCAGCGCAAAGTCGATTGATGACACATAATCTCCTCATCTTTACCCCCAAATTTCGATTGATTCCTCTTCAATTTAATTTTCCTGGGTTTAATGGAAGTCAAAAAAACTCTCTGAATAATTTTAGAATTTTTCTATGACGCAAAGTCGTTTTTTAAATGCGAAAATATTTGCAAAGCAGCGCGAAATTGATTGATGGCACATGATCTCCTCCTCCTTACCACTAAGTTCCCATTGATTCCTCTTCAATTTAATTTTACTGGGTTTAGTGGAAGTCAAAGAAACTCTCTGAATTATTTCAGAATTTTTCTATGATGCAAAGTTGTTTTTAAAATGCTAAAATACTTACCAATTAGCGTGAAATAGATAGGTGGAACTTAATTTTTCCATTTTCTCCCCCAAATTTTCATTGATCCCTCTTTAATTTATCATTCCTGGGTTTAGTAGAAGTAAAAAAAAGTACTCTCAATTGTTTGAGAATTTTGCTATGATGCAAAGTTATTTTTTAGAGTTAAAGTTACTTAGCAAGTAGCGCAAAATCGATTGGTGGCTCGTAATCTTCCTACCCTCACCCCTCCAATTTGAGTTGATACCCCTCTAATCTATTTTCACTGAATTTATTCAACGTCAAAAAAACTCGGTGAATTATTTCAGAATTTTTCTATGACGCAAAGATTTTTTTTAGTTGTAGAATACTTGTCAAACCGCGCTGATTCGAGTGTCAATTCGCGCAAATTTGAATGGTGACTCGCGGTCTACCCACCCTTACTCCTAAATTTCGCTTGATTCCGGTCGAATTTGATTTAACTCAGTTCATAAACAGTCATAGGACCTATTTTAATTATTGCAGTATTTTTATATTATGGAAAGTATTTTTTAGACGTGCGCGCTGGACCAATACTCGCTCGTTCTCCATCCCCGCCATCAAATTTACATTGATTCTTCTTAATGTCAATTTCAAATGATCGATTAGGAGTCAGAGAAGCTCTCCGATTTTTTTTCAGAATTTTGCCATGACGGAAATTTTTTTTTATTGCTGAAACACTTTCAGATCAAATTTAAAAAAAGATAGAATGAAATTAAATAATCAGAGGAATGAATGAATAAATAATTCGTCATTAATTTTCAATTAATTTGAAGATTGAAATAAAATGAACTATATTTTTAAAAAAGAGATGCCTAGGGCCCCGCAGGGGACGCTGTCGCCACTGGGGTTGAGCCAACGGCTGCCACGCGTGGCCGCTAGTTTCAGCTTCATCCCATTGGGAGGAATTTCTACATTACATTCTCTAATTCATTGCTCGGCTTATTCCCGTTGCGTATTACGAGTTTTGTTAGTTATGGCCTTCCACTGACGCTGCAATTCACCCGTTCGTATTTCTCTCCTCATAGCAAACGCCTTAGCTACTAGAAGAGAACGCGGTAAACACAAATTATCGGAATCATTAATTGTCAAAATCGAACGCTTAAATGCATCCTCATGAGTGAGAGTTATCCGACCACTTCCTTGTACACCCTGCACCACTGCTACTGTTACGATTATTCTGTCAGTTGTTGATAGACCTTCAGCGCTTTAGGATATCCTCCGAACCAGAGTCCGTAAGTTATCCGCCGTCTAGTGGCGGGCCAATCTAAAACGTGACCAAATAGGACTATGATTGAGACTATCAAAATTTACCGAGAATCCTAGATGGTCGTACGCATTACAAGAATAATATCTCGAAATGTCGTAATATCTCGAAATGCCCCCTCTACCTATTCCAGTATATTTGAGTCTGGCGGGAGATCAATTATTTGAAGTAGGCATTCTCGTCCTCTTGTCTTAAATTTGTGATATTTCTTAATGTTTTTTTATATTAATTTAAAGCGTTGTCCTGGTGGCTCGACATTTTGATGATAGTGATTATCAGGCTCTGAACTATTGCTATTCCGCACGTTGTGTAGATTTCGGGCTGAACTTCTTGTCAACGCACCACCAGTTTGGATATCTGAAATAATTGAAATAGACAATAAGAAGGATCGGCCACTTGGTGTACTTATTCTCATCTTTTATATATTCGAAAAATGACTCCTCTTCATGTCTGGAATTACGACAATATTGAAAGGCCTTGAAAGTATCTAAAAATATGAATTACGATTTTAGTTATATGAATGAAATATAATACTGCTAGCAACATATCGTCACTGAGACTACTCTCGTCGGGCCGGTCATCTTCCTCCTCTCTGTTCAGCTCTCCCTCCTCTTCCTCCTCTCCCTCCTTCACCTCTTCCTCCTCCCCCTGTGCCATCTCTTCCTACTCCCCCTCTAATACCTCTTCCTCCTCTTCTACCCTCCTGCCATCACCTACCTCTTCTTCCATTTTTCCTTAATGGGATGAGTTCTAGGAGAACGATTGTTATTTAAAAGCGCTTCCTCTTCAGAGTCAATCTTCCCTATTGCCCAAGTTTCCGTACAGTCAGAACTATAACAGGAATGACAAGGACTGTGTAGGGTGTAAAATTTCCTGGAGGAGATTTCACTCTGTCTGGTCATATCAAAGTTTACATCCCAAGAAGCCCACATAGCTCTGGTTTTCTCTATACTGTCAACGCCCCTGTTCCAAATTTCATCGTCCGAATCGTCGTCGTCGTCTTCAGGCGAAATATGATATCTGCTACATGAGGGTGTTATTCTCTGCAGTCCAGAAGTACAAGGTTGAGGTCATAAGGACAGAGCAGTACTCGTAGATACTTCTGTGACAGGAAAAATTATTCCTCACATTGTTGATTCTTTCCAACGATAGTGTTCATTCAACAGTGAGGAAGAACAATTGCCAGTCGATCTCAAGTAAAAAAAAAAAATTTCGCAGCGTGAAGCAGAATCAGTACCCGCTCAATACTGAATGTAATGAGTCATTGGGTTGAGTGAGACAGTAATTTTTCCCACGTTCCATTTTTATCAATAAAAAATTATAAATAACAGAAATGTTTTTAAAAGAAAATATGATGATTACTCATTGGGTATGTTTCTTAAATTCCAGGAAATGATGTCCCGACAATTATGTCAAAATTGTTAATGGGTCGCGTCTCGATCGGCTCGCATTCTTTGTTTTAGATTCTACCCAATTACCTGTATTCAATTACTTCAATCCAATCAAAGTTACCTGCATTTTCAACAGATGGGTCACTGCCCGGGTAGAAATCACGGCGCTCGAGCTCGGCTCGGAACCCGTATCCCAGCTAGAAATACGCCACTCCGCCCCAGCTTGGGATAAACTCCACGCGCGTCACATGTACCCGAGGTTGAGCCGCGTCACGCGCTCACAGCCCAGCGTTAGACTATTACGCGAAAC
>NW_021681216.1:70649-72004 GCF_001412515.2 Diachasma alloeum | reverse complement strand
GCAGCTACTGCGGTAATTGAGGTGATATCGAGAGCGGCACTTGTCGCAGCAGTCACTGCGGTAATTGAGGTGATATCGAGAGCAGCACTTGTCGCGACAGTCACTGCGGTAATTAAGGCGATAACAAGGGCGGCACTTGTCGCCGCAGTCACTGCGGTAATTGAGGCGATATCAAGGGCGGCACTTGTCACCGCAGTCATTGCGGTAATTAAGGCGATAACAAAGGCGGAACTTATCGTGGGATTCACTGCGGTAATTGAGACGATATCAAGAGCGGCACTTGTCGCAGCAGTCACTGCGGTAATTGAGGTGATATCGAGAGCAGCACTTGTCGCGACAGTCACTGCGGTAATTAAGGCGATAACAAGGGCGGCACTTGTCGCCGCAGTCACTGCGATAATTGAGGCGATATCGAGAGCGGCACTTGTCGCCGCAGTCATTGCGGTAATTAAGGCGATAACAAAGGCGGAACTTATCGCGGCATTCACTGCGGTAATTGAGGCGATATCAAGAGCGGCACTTGTCGCAGCAGTCACTGCGGTAATTGAGGTGATATCGAGAGCAGCACTTGTCGCGACAGTCACTGCGGTAATTAAGGCGATAACAAGGGCGGCACTTGTCGCCGCAGTCACTGCGATAATTGAGGCGATATCGAGAGCGGCACTTGTCGCCGCAGTCATTGCGGTAATTAAGGCGATAACAAAGGCGGAACGTATCGCGGGATTCACTGCGGTAATTGAGGCGATATCAAGATGGGCAGTTGTCGCAGCAGTCACTGCGATATTGCCTAAATTACCGCAGTTACTGCCGCGACAAGTGCCGCCTTGGTATTGCCTTAATTACCGCAGTGACTGTCGCGACAAGTGCTGCTCTCGATATCACCTCAATTACCGCAGTGACTGCTGCGACAAGTGCCGCTCTTGATATCGCCTCAATTACCGCAGTGACTGCGGTGACAAGTGCCGCTCTTGATATCGCCTCAATTACCGCAGTGACTGTCGCGACAAGTGATGCTCTCAATATCACCTCAATTACCGCAGTGACTGCTGCGACAAGTGCCGCCCTTGTTATCGCCTTAATTACCGCAGTGACTGCGGCGACGAGTGCTGCCCTCGATATCGCCTCAATTACCGCAGTGACTGCGGTGATAAGTGCCGCCCTTGTCATTGCCTTAATTACCGCAGTGACTGTCGCGATAAGTGCTGCTCTCGATATCACCTCAATTACCGCAGTGAGTGCTGCGACAAGTGCCGCTCTTGATATCGCCTCAATTACCGCAGTGACTGCGGCGACAAGTGCCACTCTCGATATCGCCTCAATTATCGCAATAACTGCGGCGACAAGTGCCGCCCTTG
>NW_021681216.1:70113-70534 GCF_001412515.2 Diachasma alloeum | reverse complement strand
CCCGGGTAGAAATCACGCCGCTCGAGCTCGGCTCGGAACCCGTATCCCAGCTAGAAATACACCACTCCGCCCCAGCTTGGGGTAAACTCCACGCGCGTCACATGTACCCGAGGTTGAGCCGCGTCTCGCGCTCACAGCCCAGCGTTAGACTATTACGCGAAACCCTTCGCCGGGCTTTAGTTGAATGGCCACTGCTCAACCGCAGGTTCATCTCCAATTACTCAATCCCAGTATACTTAACCTCAATAATGATTTGACAGGTCCAATAGCATCGTGATTTGAGCGAAAAAACAATCGAATAAATATGAAGATGGCATGCTTTTTCAGATGAACAATCACAAGCTCATCAGAAATAGCGTGATATTAACTAATCGAATGGGATTAATCTGAAAATACAAGGTAGAACAATTCACTGAAACGT
>NW_021681216.1:25924-67045 GCF_001412515.2 Diachasma alloeum | reverse complement strand
TATCGCCTCAATTACCGCAGTGACTGCGGCGACAAGTGCCACTCTCGATATCGCCTCAATTATCGCAATAACTGCGGCGACAAGTGCCGCCCTTGTTATCGCCTTAATTACCGCAGTGGCTGTCGCGACAAGTGCTGCTCTCGATATCACCTCAATTACCGCAGTGACTGCTGCGACAAGTGCCGCTCTCGATATCGCCTCAATTACCGCAGTGACTGCGGTGACAAGTGCCGCCCTTGATATCGCCTCAATTACCGCAGTGACTGCCGCGACAAGTGCCGCCCTTGTTATCGCCTTAATTACCGCAGTGACTGTCGCGACAAGTGCCGCTCTCGATATCACCTCAATTACCGCAGTGACTGCGGTGACAAGTGCCGCCCTTGATATCGCCTCAATTACCGCAGTGACTGCCGCGACAAGTGCCGCCCTTGGTATCGCCTTAATTGCCGCAGTGACTGTCGCGACAAGTGCCGCTCTCGATATCACCTCAATTACCGCAGTGACTGCTGGGACAAGTTCCGCTCTTGATATCGCCTCAATTACCGCAGTGACTGCGGTGACAAGTGTCGCCTTTGTTATTGCCTTAATTACCGCAGTGACTGCCGCGACGAGTGCCGCCCTTGTTCTCCCTTGGTATCGCCTTAATTGCCGCAGTGACTGTCGCGACAAGTCCCGCTCTCGATATCACCTCAATTACCGCAGTGACTGCTGCGACAAGTGCCGCTCTCGATATCGCCTCAATTACCGCAGTGACTGCGGCGACAAGTGCCGCCCTTGTTATCGCCTTAATTACCGCAGTGACTGTCGCGACAAGTGCTGCTCTCGATATCACCTCAATTACCGCAGTGACTGCGGTGACAAGTGCCGCCCTTGATATCGCCTCAATTACCGCAGTGACTGCGGCGACAAGTGCCGCCCTTGTTATCGCCTTAATTACCGCAGTGACTGTCGCGACAAGTGCTGCTCTCAATATCACCTCAATTACCTCAGTTACTGCTGCGACAAGTGCCGCTCTTGATATCGCCTCAATTACCGCAGTGACTGCGGTGACAAGTGCCGCCTTTGTTATTGCCTTAATTACCGCAGTGACTGCCGCGACAAGTGCCGCCCTTGTTCTCCCTGGTTATCGCCTTACTTACCGAAGTGACTGTCGCGACAAGTGTTGCTCTCGATATCACCTCAATTACCGCAGTGACTGCTGCGACATGTGCCGCTCTCGATATCGCCTCAATTATCGCAGTGAATCCCGCGATAAGTCCCGCCTTTGTTATCGCCTCAATTACCGCAATGACTACTGCGACAAGTGCTGCTCTCGATATCACCTCAATTACCGCAGTGACTGCTGTGACATGTGCCGCTCTCGATATCGCCTCAATTATCGCAGTGAATCCCGCGATAAGTCCCGCCTTTGTTATCGCCTCAATTACCGCAGTGACTGCGGTGACAAGTGCCGCCCTTGATATCGCCTCAATTACCGCAGTGATTGCGGCGACAAGTGCCGCCCTTGTTATCGCCTTAATTACCGCAGTGACTGCCGCGACGAGTGCCGCCCTTGTTCTCCCTTGTTATTGCCTTATTTACCGCAGGGACTGTCGCGATATGTGCCGCTCTCGATATCACCTCAATTACGGCAGTGCCTGCGGTGACAAGTGCCGCCCTTGATATCGCCTCAATTACCGCAGTGATTGCGGCGACAAGTGCCGCCCTTGTTATCGCCTTAATTACCGCAGTGACTGTCGCGACAAGTGCTGCTCTCGATATCACCTCAATTACCGCAGTGACTGCTGCGACAAGTGCCGCTCTTGATATCGCCTCAATTACCGCAGTGACTGCGGCGACAAGTGCCGCCCTTGTTATCGCCTTAATTACAGCAGTGACTGTCGCGACAAGTGCTGCTCTCGATATCACCTCAATTACCGCAGTGACTGCTGCGACAAGTGCCAGTCTTGATATCGCCTCAATAACCCCAGTGACTGCGGTGACAAGTGCCGCCTTTGTTATTGCCTTAATTACCGCAGTGACTGCCTCGACAAGTCCTGGTCTCGATAAAACCTCAATTACCGCAGTGACTGCCGCGACAAGTGCCGCCCTTGATATCGCCTCAATTACCGCAGTGAATCCCGCGATAAGTTCCGCCTTTGTTATCGCCTTAATTACCGCAGTGACTGCCGCGACAAGTGCCGCTCTCGATATCCCCTCAATTACCGCAGTGACTCCCGCGATAAGTTCCGCCTTTGTTATCGCCTTAATTACCGCAGTGACTGCCGCGACAAGTGCCGCTCTCGATATCCCCTCAATTACCGCAGTGACTCCCGCGATAAGTTCCGCCTTTGTTATCGCCTTAATTACCGCAGTGACTGCCGCGACAAGTGCCGCTCTCGATATCCCCTCAATTACCGCAGTGACTGCGGCGACAAGTGCCGCCCTCGATATCGTCTCAATTATCGCAGTGACTGCCGCGACAAGTGCCGCCCTTGTTATTGCCTGAAACACCGCAGCGACTGTCATTACAGGTATCGCCTTCTTTGGTTCCACCAGGACGACACAATAATGGAGGATAATTTACTACAGGGTGTCCATTATGCGGAAATGATCGAAGAGTTGATTAAAAAAAAAAAATCATGAATATTGAAACCAATGAATGAGTCATCTCATTTCCAAAATCGGCGAGTCTCACGCATAAAAAATGCTGTAACATTCGATCTCGCGTCCCGATTTTTTCAAAATTATTGTAGTAAACAAAATCAATACTTACCATCAAGATTCTTCGCATTTTCCCACTCCATTCAAATTATCACACTGTTAACTCACGGCCATTTATTCATGGGTGTTCACCATCTTTCGGTCTTTTATGCACGTCATTTTGAAAGACAGTCAATTCTTTAGATATTCTTTTTCAATTTTCCTCATTTCTCACAATCGATTAACAGATAAATTATTATTTTTTCTCACTTCAGAACAACTGAGTGGATCCCATCCAAAATCCAAGCAGCTCCAAGTTACATGGAGACACTCCGATTGCGTCATCGAAGACCTTGACAAATCGTTAAAAACCTTCAGAATTGTAAAAATCTATGAAACTTGAAGATGAAAGTTTGATGTTTCATTTACGGAAAGATTACAATAATTTCTCGAGCTCGTGAAGTATATTGGAAGAGGAAACAGTAATGAGAGAAGTCCCTTTACTTGATTCGAAAATCTCATAATGTTTTTTCTTTCAAAATTCAATTCATTTCATTTCCGTGAATTTCCCGTACTTCCAGGAAAATGGTTTACCT
Organism: Diachasma alloeum; assembly: GCF_001412515.2. Taxonomy (NCBI): domain Eukaryota; kingdom Metazoa; phylum Arthropoda; class Insecta; order Hymenoptera; family Braconidae; genus Diachasma; species Diachasma alloeum. Next base: position 63,767 of record NW_021681216.1, on the reverse strand, counting down.
GAACCAATGAAGTTTATTTAAATCCATGGTTAATGATTTATTCGACCCAATAAATCATACATTTTATTTGATTAAACTATTTTCTGGCTGTACGAATTATCTGGTTTCTTTTACCTCTTTTGTAAACAAATTCAATTCAACTTGAAAACTACATACGCGCGCCATCTCTCAGCTCACCTCATCATTTCCGCCATCAATACGAAATTGACGGGAGAATAGCGACTCAACTGTTCTCACACATCTTTCGGCGTGACTCTAACGCACCATTGATGTTCATTTTTTGAACTCCCTCGAAAACTATCGCGCACCATAACCCGATCCTCTCATTGGCCTACATTAATTATTAATTATCTAAAAAACGGCTAAAAAAAGATTTTTTTTATTATTTTTCCCGTATTCAGGAGGTCATTTTACGTTGGTGGACGGGAGGTTCTCCACCAATAAATATACACCCTGTATATAATTTTTTTTTTATATTCCGCCCCTTTCTGCCCTCTGATTGGCTAATCGGCCCTATCCAACCCTACGCATGCGGCTGTGGATTCTACACTGCACCGCATTTGCACTCCTATAGAACATAGGAGCAGCATGGGAAACCACAAAAACCCATGCCGGTATAGGCGGTCACTATATTAGCGACCTCCCGCTCGCCGGAGCCACCGGTTGAAAAACTCGGTTCCACGGGGAATCGAACTCACAACCTTTCGCACACTAGGCTCGTACCTAGCCGCTTCGACCACCGACGTCGGTGACTCAGCTATATGAATCGTTGAAGTACTGAATGTCTGCTCGTTCAAAGAATAACTGTCCTCCGTATCACAAAGCAGAAACCTCCCTGAATTTTCGAAATAAATCCAATAAGTAAAAATGGTATGTTATGAAAAGAAGTTCAATTCTACGGGTTAGTCCATTATCGGAATATGGAGTTAGTTAACTGTACGCATATGTTATGTCCGGAGATGTTGTCAGCGTCGGAGGACAACTTTCATACTTTAATTTTAATACTCTCGAAACATAATCTAAGAATTATCAATAAAAGAATAATCTGAAAGATTATCTTTCATCTCTTTTAGTTTTTATTATGAGGACGACGCTATGCAGTCCTTTTCAGGCGTAAAAATAAATTGAAGTTTTTATTTAGAATCAAAAGATTGATTCAATTTATTACATGTATTTAATCGGCTTCAAAGTTCTAACCAATTTAATATTTAGATGTTTACACGTTTTCAGATTTAGAAAGTTATAATTTTATCAGAACTATAAATTTTACTGTCGGAATTTTAGCAACATTAGTATGAAGGACTTTGCATTGATTATTCGGTTTATAGTATTTGATTAAGATTTTACAATTATATGGAAAAATATTCGTTGCTTAAATTAATATATGACTTCATCGGTAAACTAACGATTTCATCACCGGCAACGAAACCATGTGGCGTTACTTTCAATTAGTCTACCTTCTTTCACTTTTGGATAAATAATAAGAGGTTTGTGTAGAATTGAAGAGAAATAAATTAATGGGCCAGTATGAAAGACGAAATAGAATATTGAAGGTCCCTTATATGCAAGAAAAAACACTATTCTCGATTTAAGGATGCAGTATCCCTAGGCAAACACGCTCGATAGCTATCTACTATTAATTCGATAGGTTACCACGCATAGTATCGACTTAAGCGAATTACTATATGGGAAGAAACGCGAAGGTAGATCGATTTTGTGAACATTTTCCACCAGTAGTTCAATAATTTCGCGATCACTAAGAAATTTGGATTTCTCCTAAAGGGAGAGAAGCCCCCTTTAAGACTCGACCACTCGGGACGAGGAGCGATAAACGACTGGCTTGGTTTTTGATTTTGATTGTGGAAATGAGCGTTAACCCCTTAAATTGTGTGGTGCAACGCTTGAATTTTTGCTGATCAGGTAGCAACAGCATGGGCTATGCTAACTGGTCTCAATTCCGTTGAGTTTACGGGTGGAAAATGTATGTGGAAGAAGTAAGGTTGGGAAATGATGACGGAAAGTCGGCCATTTCTCAATACTGGATTCACTAATATTTAGAACGATGATGAATTCCCAATAAAATGATGAAGAATTATTTTTGGACGTTACCCTCTTCGAAAGACAGCTTCGGTTCTCGAAGGTTCTTTCGAAGGGAACGAGAGGAATTCATCTTTGTTTTACAATGATTGTCTTATGAAGTTGATATTATGTACAGTGTGTATTATGTGGTATGTTTATTTCTCTTGTTCAGCAGGTGAGTTGATTTTCAATTTATTCTAATCTCATTTTTCTATGTATTTAAATATTGAACTTTATGTGAATTTTATGCATAATTGTTTACTTACGGAGGTTAATTGTTTAAGGACTTAAAGTATTGATTTTATGTTGAGATNGTGTACAATGTGTATTATGTGGTATGTTTATTTCTCTTGTTCAGCAGGTGAGTTGATTTTCAATTTATTCTAATCTTATTTTTCTATGTATTTAAATATTGAACTTTATGTGAATTTTATGCATAATTGTTTACTTACGGAGGTTAATTATTTAAGGACTTAAAGTATTGATTTTATGTTGAGATTAATCAATTAACTAAAATGGTGCATAAGAAATTCACAAAGATATTCGATTTGCAGGTTCTATCTATAATCAGATAGAAGCAGAGATTGCCATGATCCATACAAAATTAGGTAAGGTATCTCAGTTGAATCGGGTAAGGTATCTCAGTTGAATGTAGTTTAATGGATCATTTCAGAGTATTTAAAATTATTTTGAGTCACATTCATGTAATTTTGTGAATGGGTCAAAATTAGGTAAGGTATCTCAGTTGAATGTAATGATTTTTCTTTGGCCTCAACAAATACTCAATAAACCCTAACCCAGAAGTCTCGATTATCCAAACACGGCCAACTCATTACCTTCGTTCTCGTAATCCGACAAGTCTGAAACGCCAAAAACCATAACGCTAACACTGGACTTCGGGAACAATCAGCAGCTCATCCAATCCTTATTTCGTGTATTTAGGGCGCCAGCCNGTTCTATCTATAATCAGGTAGAAGCAGAGATTGCCATGATCCATACAAAATTAGGTAAGGTATCTCAGTTGAATCGGTACGCCATATTAGGTTACAAATTCATTCGGATCTGTTTATCCATTTATGCTCCTTTAATCTGGGATGGATTTTTTTTAGCGAGAGGTGAGGAGAGTTTGATTAGGTAAATTTTAAGGTTGATATGGATTGGGCATCATTTCTGGAAAATTAGGGCACAGAGTTAGGACCCCACACCTCGCTCATAAGCATTGTAGTCTTCTTGGATCCTGTCTCAATTCTTGGGTACTCACTGGGGAAATAGATAATACATCTACTTGTGTGAATGTATTCTATTCCCATCATTTTCTTTGGTCTTTCCATGCATATACACATGAAGAAAGTTGAAAGTTGTTCTTTCGTTTTTTTATTTCTGGCAAGTCTCAAGCTTTCGTGGTTGAACCACGATAGGGACTCAGCTTTTTAATCTGCTTGTAGGAGACAGATCCTCTAATGAGATATCAACGCATAGAGGAATGTGTCATATGTGCTCTTTTGGGCTCTGAATGTAATTGGGAGCGGATGGAGAAGATGTTGAAAATCATCCTTCAGTCGGGCTAAATGTCGAATTTTGCTCGCTCGGCAACCTTCGGACATCGACGAACACGCACGAGAACGATCGTGCGTGTGGTATATTTAGGTCTTGAAAATCATCGTTGGCACTCGGCGGATTTTGATACTCATCGGATTCCTTCATTTTCAATCCGTTCGACTTTCGGCAGTGAACCTCATCAGCGTGAGTCGAGGAGGCATCCCCACGCTCGCTACACTCGTATTACGTATATCAGCGTTCAACGTGCGGGTATCATCATCTCTTCCACGGAGTCTCAACGNGATAATTTTAAATACTCTGAAATGATCCATTAAACTCCAAGAAGACTCGAAAGATGCGAATAATAATTTTAAGTATGAAAAAGAAAGCGATCCCAATCCAAAGCTGATAGAGAGAAGCAAAGGTATNGCTCGCTACACTCGTATTACGTATATCAGCGTTCAACGTGCGGGTATCATCATCTCTTCCACGGAGTCTCAACGCATTCATCAAAATTCGGAAATCTACTCGTTCAAACCATATCACTACGTCTTTAGAAAGTCATCAAGAACATCAACGCAATGGATCATCTACTCCGAGCCCGGGAACGCAGGAAACATTTGGATGGAGAGGTAAAGTATCATTTATCTTCTATCAATTTCGGCAAATGATACCGCCCTCATCCATTGTTTTTTTCCCGAGGTAACTCATCTTCAAGGACATCTACAAGGTCACCGGCAATTGAGAGAATCTACGACTCTCTCAACTCTCCAGAGATCTCAACGGTCGAATCTTCAGGGGACTCCAACGCCGCCAAAATCATCAGTCATCGTCTTAGCAGGTTTCTCGAGTCATCAAAAACGAATTGGATCAATACTTATTACGACAGACCCATTATCAGCTCTTCAACTTCAAGTCACTCATCATCACGTGGTACATGGTTTAGATCCACAGTGCTCTAGCGAGCTTATCCAACAGTAATTCATCCAGGAAGCTTGATCTAATTTACGAGGAATTTACGACTCCGGTGAATTGGGTTGAGTCCTACGTCATCGCAATCATCAGAAGAAATCAACGGGAAGATGCCTGTCTACAATCATCTGGTCCATCACCACGCCAAGACACAGCATCCCAAATCAAATCTTCGGTCAGGTCACTCATCAAGATGAAGAGGTCATCGACCCCTCACAATCAGACTGGCGATCATCATCAATCAAATGGGTACCACCTTGGAGGTCATCATCAATCAGAGAAATACCACGTTGGACAACAACGCCATTCAAAACAACGGCGTGTTGGAGATCTTCGACAATCAGAGAATCATCAGAACACTCATCAAGGGCATCATCAGCAATCAGAGAAATACCAGATCACTCATCAACGATAATCAGATCCACAACCATTAAAGCAGGTGGACACCATCAAGGTTCTGGAAGCTCAACGAATTCCTCAGGGAACATCACAACTGGTAGTCTTGGCAACAGCTAGGGTCAACGCCCTCAATCATCAAGGATTCTCAAAGCCAGCAAGGATCCTCATCGACCAGGGTTCTGAAGTATCACTGATTTCAGAGCGCTTGGTCAATCAATTGCGATTGGAACGAAAGTCATCATCACTGGTCATCATCGGCATCGGAGAAACATCATCGGGGAACACACGTGGGGTTGTGAAACTCGCCTTACAACCGAGACATGACCCTGCTGTGCAGATCATCGTGGAGACTCACATCCTGAGCAAGTTGACGGCGGAAATACCGCCATTCACTTGCAACACATCAACCCCACTTCAACTAAGAGGACTACAATTGGCAGATCCTCAATTCTTGAGACCTGGGGCCATCGACCTCATCATTGGAGCTGACGCCTATGGGAAAATCATCGGAGAGAAAATCATCAGGTTTGAGAAAACCGAACTTATTGCTCAGCAGACCATTTTTGGCTGGGTAGTATCGGGACCAGTTTGTTGTAACGACTGCGTCGCCAAATCATCCTTCAAAACATCAACGCAGACGGCGAATCAACAATTATTAGAACTCCTAAAAAAGTTCTGGCTCCAGGAGGAGCTACCGGATACATCATCAACAGTTGTCATGAGCAAAGCTGAAGCCGAATGCGAACAACACTTTATCGAGACTCATCAGAGAGATTCGTCGGAACGTTATGTCGTGCGTCTCCCCTTTAAATCATCACCAGCCGCCTTGGGAGATACAGCATCAACGGCCAAGAAACGGCTATCTAAGCTATTGGGGAAATTATCATCAGATCCAGTTACTCATACCCTCTATAAGAAATTCATCGAAGAATACAAGGCCCTGGACCACATGCAGCGAGCACCTTCAAATTCAGAGCCAAAGCAGGCATATTACCTGCCTCATCATGGAGTGCTTAAACCAGACAGCACGACCACAAAATTGAGAGTGGTATTCGACGCATCACATCGCAGCTCATCAGGAGTGTCACTTAACGACATACACCATCCAGGACCGAAGTTACAAGTAGACAGCTCCGACGTTCTTATCTGGTTGCGTTGTCATCGTTTAGTATTTGGTGCGGACATTGTGAAAATGTTCCGCCAGATTCGTGTTCATCGAGACGATTGGGATTATCAACGGATTCTCTGGAAAGACGACGAAGGAAAACTCATCGACTTTCAACTGACGACAGTCNATTCGACGCATCACATCGCAGCTCATCAGGAGTGTCACTTAACGACATACACCATCCAGGACCGAAGTTACAAGTAGACAGCTCCGACGTTCTTATCTGGTTGCGTTGTCATCGTTTAGTATTTGGTGCGGACATTGTGAAAATGTTCCGCCAGATTCGTGTTCATCGAGACGATTGGGATTATCAACGGATTCTCTGGAAAGACGACGAAGGAAAACTCATCGACTTTCAACTGACGACAGTCACATACGGCACCAGCTGCGTACCTTGGCTATCTCTGAGGGTGCTGAAGCAGTTGGCCATCGACGAAGGCCATCGATTCCCGTNTAGGAGAAGAATCCAATCACTCTTCCCCGTCACTCGCCATTATCATCGCTCATCATCGCGGAGGCTCATCAACAGANGCGACATTCATCAAGGGACGGTATGTTGGCGACATATACGGAGGCGCGGAAACAGAAGAGCATCTGGAAAACATTATCAAACAGCTCATCGAACTTTGCATGGCGGGCGGCATGCCCCTGCAAAAATGGTGCAGCAATGCACCACAAGCCCTAGAGCGACTCGGAATATCATCAGGATCAGCTCCAACCATCGAATTCGAGGAATCAACGGTGAAAGTGTTGGGACTATGCTGGCAGCCCCACACGGACACCTTCCACTATAAAGCAAAGACATTCACCGAGGACACCATCACCAAGCGCGTAACCTTGTCCGAGATTGCGCAAATCTACGATCCTTTAGGACTCATCGCGCCGGTGATCGTCACGGCAAAGATACTCATCCAGGAATTATGGCTGCTCAAACTTAACTGGGACGATCCACTTCCAGATAACTACAAGGATCGCTGGAAATCATTCTGAGAGCAACTTCAATACTTGAGCAGCCTATCAATACCACGGTGGCTACATCTATCGCCCGGTACATCGGAAATTCAACTTCATGGATTTGCGGACGCATCAAATCTGGCAATGGGCGCATCGGTCTATCTCCGTACATCCGCAGCGACATCGGGAACGTCTGTCACCTTGGTTTGTGCCAAGACCAAGGTGGCACCTCTCAAGAAGAAGACTATTCCAAGACTGGAGCTCAAGGCAGCAGTCATGGTCACAGAACTCGTGGCTTATGTTAAAAGGGCTTTGGAATTGGACAACATCGATATTTATCTATGGAGCGACTCATCGGTAGCCATCACCTGGATCAACGGGGACCCTGCCCGTTGGAAGGATTTCGTACAGAACAGGGTTCTTAAGATACGAGATACCCTGCCCTCTGCAACTTGGAGACACATCAATGGGAAGGAGAATCCGGCGGACTGCGCATCAAGGGGTCTCACCCCGAAACAACTGGCGGAGCACCATCTATGGTGGACAGGGCCATCATGGCTTGTCCTGCCACCAGACCAATGGCTAGCATCATCAATAGACCTAGCATCAACAACAGAGGTATCATCAGAAGCGGCACAGGAAGCGAGGCCGCCCATCATCAGCTCACATCCAGTGNTTTGCTCGCCCGGCAACCTTCGGGGATCGACGAACACGCACGAGAACGATCGTGTCGTATCTTTAGTACGCCATCGAACTTCATCGAGTGAAAGTGCCGGAAAATTATCGCATCTATTATCGAACATTATCATCGCAAATCATCTGTCTTTGTTAAGTTGTATACAGTCCACTCGGAAATCATCTATTTATTAAACTCTGTGTTGTGTAATTTTCAGTGCATAATTATTTGTTTATTAAAGAAAACTCATCAAATTACCTCCGGCAAATTATNACCTCACTTTTCCTCAAGTCAAGAGGAAGGATACATAAATGAACGTTTCTTTGTTTTTCATCCAATATGTTTTGTCCTACTTACTACTGAAATTCCATTGAAATATTGATCATGGCAATGCTCCCTTTGGTATTTTTGTCCTCTGATGTTATCGGAAAGAATTTTCTCGAACTTTTTGTTTGTGAATTCCTTTTTCATGCTGATAGAATATTGATTATAAATGTCTGTTCGATTTTAATTTTGGCAGAATGCGTGGTAACAGATTCGACTTTTCGATCATTTGAAATATTCAGTTCGAGATACATTTCTGGTTTTACTTCATCATAATTGATGATCTGATATTATATTTTAGTTTTGAGTTTTATGCGGTGTTCTCAGCTCTTATTCATGATTTATTACGAATATATGTTCGGGTTTTCTCAATATCTCAACTCTTTTTTTACCGGTGTAAATTCAAAAGTTTTCGTTCAACATTAATTTAGGCTTAGATTCTATTCGGTAACGATACCGGACGATGACGTCAAAATTGTCCGTGAATTTGGTGACAGTACCGATGACCACAAGAGGATGTCAGGTATTGCCGAGGCAGATTTTTCTAAAGCTGCTCCAGTGTTGGTGTATTGGTGCTCTTAAGCTCTACGTTTCCAGGCAGGGAGACATGCAAGTCCAGTGTGGTGTAGGTCAGGCATGGAATGTGTTTCATTAGGCTGGAATTCGATAAAGTTGGGTGTAGTATTTATGATAGATATGATGATTGTCTATTGTGTCCCTTGAGAGATACAGACAAATGCGAAGAACTTTCTTTAATATCAATTCATTGTGTCTGTCAAGTATGCGTGACGATTTTTAAATTGCATTGGATGTGTGGCAAATTATTCTCATGAAATCCAACTTGGGAACATCTAATGCAAAAGAATTTTATCGGGATGTTCTTGGCAAATTTAAATTACATAATAGAAAAATAATGTTTACCTCGAATTCGTCATACGATTTTTAGACTATATTTACTGTTTTGATTTTCATTTTCTGGGATTCGGCCAGTATCTCCATTTTACGGAACTTCTGTACGTCGGTTCACCTATCTAACAGATTATAAATGGGATCTCTTCCATTTTTCTGATGGTTGGAAATTGTTCTTTCCTAAATTCTTGAGAAATGGTTAATTTTTCAATTTTCTTAATCGACATATCTTTGAGTTGACTTCCTATCTTTGTGGATTTTGGGCAGGGGGGGGGCGAGAAGATCATGATCAAGATTTGTAAAAATTATTATAATTTATTGAGGAGAGGGAGAATGAACGGATAGGCTCTCGAATAAGGAGAATGCAATTTAAAAATTTTCTCGAAGAAATTTTGGGTAGGTAAAGGGAAATCCTGATACTCAAATTGTCCTTTTTCTTCAAGTGAGAAAGAGATGAATTCTTGAGAAACAATGAAAGTGGAGGTATCTTAATTTATTAAGAGAAAAGTGATATTATTATTATTATTAATTCATTTTTTTTAATGAATACAAAAATACAGAACTCATTTAAATGTTCAGAAGCATTGCGGGAAAAATGGATAAATAGCTTCATTCTTCTCTCATTCCCGAATTTGGTAAGGGCAATTTTCAATGAATCATTCAGAGGTTCGGTAATTTATTGAAATTCGTTGAATTATCTCTCTTTTTAACTCAATTAAACTTAAGCCTGATTACTTAAAAATAATTCAGCTGATGTGACCAGGCATAGTCTTGACCGAGTTTTCATATATTTCAATAATTTGAATTGTCTTATGGACGGAGGAATCGAGATTCTGTTGGATATTTTAAGAATTGATTGTTTCGTGTCGATGGAAAAGGATATCAAATTTTCATGCTAATTTTCCATTGTAATAATTTTCAATATTGGAACTTTTTTTTTTTAATTTGTTTCTTTTGCAATTTTACGAATTATTTTCTAATAGGGAGTAAAAGTTGGTTTCAAAATTTACATAAAGGTGAAAATATTTAAATTGAAGTCCACCGGAACGAGTGAGGAGTTTAAATGCACAGGAAAAGTAAGATGGAGGACATATCAGAAACAATTCTTTGGAAAGTTGTGAAATTTTTTTTTGTTGGGTAAAGATTGGAAAAATTTTGTATTTCTATATATCCAAATTTTGTCTTGAAGACCAATATTACCGGATCCTTTAAGGACTCAACGTGTCCTACAAATTTTTAGAAATTCGGATTAGATTCAACTTCAGAATTGAAGACGAGTATGGAGGAGAAAGAGAAAGACTGATTGACTACAGGGATATCTATATGTACGAATTCGAGATTTGTGAGTAACATGCAAGCTTGAAGTTGTATATCAGTGAAAATACTATAGAAAGATCTGAACAATTAAGAACCAATTGTTGAATTTCTCGTTATTGGAAAATAAATGATATAACTCTGACTATAAAAATGTGTTCATTTTTGTTTCCTATGAACCTTTTATTTCTGTCTCCTACAATTCCTGAAATTTGGTGTTGGAAAATTCGAATGATCATAGTATTGGGCTGGCGAGAAGGCAGGAGTAGAACGCGGCAGTGCGAATGTCGCGCTTGTGCATATAAATATGTATACTTCTGAATACTCGCGTTCTATATTTTTGTACGTTATTGAAGTAATTAATCAAACTACTTGCAAAATTCATAATGATAACAGTAATTATTATCATTGAAGCTTCGAGTGATTTACGAATTTTGTTTTTTTTCGTAATTTTTGTTGTTAGTATTCTATAATTATTTTCCGGTTAGAGGAATTTATAGAGAGTATGGAAGATCACACATAATTTATAGTACGAATGAGTTTTTCAAATTTTCTTGCCGAAGTACCTTGGTAATTTTTGTATGAAGAAAATAATTCAATATGATTTTGATTGTTGTAATCCGTTCTTAAATGCACACTTTTTCTGACGCAGCAGTTATTTTTTTGTGATTTTAACTACTTGCGTGTGTTTTGGTCGAACATGAAAATTTGTTATTCTGAATTGACGACAAAAGTTCATTATACGGAAGGCTTATGTCGGTATCGTACTCTCAATTTTAACGAGACCTGAAGTCATTTTAGTTCTCGGTAATGAAAAGTGTCACAGAGCCGAGAAGTCTCGTTTGACACGGGGAAAGAGGGAAAACAGCTGACCAGAAGTGTTCATATAGTCGCACATATTTATGTACTGTTTGTTCCTCGCGATATTTTCCTGTTTTTTTTTCAGGTGGAAAATTAACAAATTTTCTGATTAATGAATTCTTATAGAAAGGTCAAATGAACAAAAGATCTCGCGGTAATCAATTTGTAAAATCTGGGAATATTGAAAATTTGAGAGAATTTCTTGTTTCATTATTATTTTTGAGTAAGAAAGAAATTAGACAAATAATGAATTTACTAAAATCTTTCCTATTAAAAGATATAGAAATTGATTTTATGCCATAGGTGCCCAGAATCACGCGATTCTAACCTCGCTTCGCTCGGTAGAATCGCGGATTCTGGGCCCTATGACATAAAATAGTATACGAAACTCGTGCGTAATGGTGTTTTTTGACTCGTGGGATTGTAAAACTCGCCTTTGGTTCGTTTTACAACTTCCCACGAGCCAAAAAACCCATTACGCACTTGCTGCGTAATATACTATTATTTGTCTTGATATGGACATGCAAAAGATTTAACTTGATTTCGATTCCTACAGTTCATTCCCGCTGGCAACAATTCACTGATATCGCAATTATGTTCGAAACGTGTATTCAAAGAGAACAGTTTTTTCATTTTCTTTTTTCTCAATTAATTGATTAATTTATTATTATTATTCAGTTTTTTTAGAGAGAATTAAATCAATATATTTTAAAACGTCGAATGATTTGATAATTTTGGAAATTGAACAAAACTTAGTTTGAATTGCTATCATTATAAATATTTTACTTTTGAATCAAAGCTTTCTTTTTTTTGTAATTATTTGTTTAAATGTGAGATTAAAACTAAGAAGTTATCAAATCTCATAATTTTCATCAATGCTAAAATTTAAAAGAAAATAATACCATATGGTGTTAACCGCTCTGGAATGCACGAATTTGCTGATGCAGCAATTCGACACTCGGAACACTTTTAGGAATTTTATCGTTATTGAACTGAATTTCGAGCAGTTTTTTTTTAGAAAATTTATTGACTCATAATTATTAATTAATTGAATTATTTAATCTTCTAATCCTTTTGAAATTTGAGAACTTTACTCATTTCGAGAATAATCAATTTGATCTTTAAATAGAAGGACTTTGTGATAAAATTGGGATGAAAAGAGAGTGAAGTTGAATCAATTTTTCTATTGAAAAGGTATGAATTCAATTGTTATTTTCATCGAAATAATATTTAGTAAATTCTAAAATTTCTTGAATTTTCGACTAATTTTCATTTCAAAAGCTTATTCTGTTAAATTGATTTGATGTCATATTTTTGAAATAGAGATAGAAATTTCTGGAGGTCTCGATAAATAAAATTTTACCTCTGTATTTTTGACAAAAGAACTTGCGGAGCCAATTATATTCAAAATTTTCAATTTATACTTATTTTAATTTTCGAATTACGCGCGAGAAAAGGAGGACGTGTCCTATCGACTGCGCCAAAAATTTTAGCTGTTATGTCCGGAGATGTCAGCGTCGGAGGACAACTTTCATATTTTAATTTTAATACTTTTTTTTTTATATATATATATTCCGGCCCTTTCTGCCCTCTGATTGGCTAATCGGCCCTATCCAACCCTATGCATGCGGCTGTGGATTCTACACTGTACCGCATTCGGACTCCTACAGAACATAGGAGTAGCATGGGAAACCACAGAAAACCCATGCCGGTACAGGCGGTCACTATATTAGCGACCTCCCGCTCGCCGGAGCCTCCGATTGAAAAACTCGGTTCCACGGGGAATCGAACTCACAACCTTTCGCAAACTAGGCTCGCACCTAGCCGCTTCCGCCACCGACGTCGGTATTTTAATACTCTCGAAACATAATCTAAGAATTATCAATAAAAGAATAATCTGAAGGATTATCTTTCATCTCTTTGAGTTTTTATTATGAGGACGAAGCTATGCAGTCCTTTTCAGGCGTAAAAATAAATTAAAATTTTTATTTAGAATCAAAAGATTGATTCAAATTATTATATGTATTTAATCGGCTTCAAAGTTCTAACCAATTTAATATTTAGATGTTTACACGTTTTCAGGTTTAGAAAGTTATAATTTTATCAGAAGTACAAATTTTACTATCGGAATTTTAGCAACATTAGTATAAATGACTTTGCATTGATTATTCGATTTATAGTAATTGATTAAGATTTTACAATTATATGGAAAAATATTCGTTGCTTAAATTAATATATGAATTCATCGGTAAACTAACGATTTCATCACCGGCAACGAAACCATGTGGCGTTACTTTCAATTAGTCTACCTTCTTTCACTCTTGGATAAATAATAAGAGGTTTGTGTAGAATTGAAGAGAAATAAATTAATGGGCCAGTATGAAAGGCGAAATAAAATATTGAAGGTCCCTTATATGCAAGAAAAGACACTATTCTCGATTTAAGGATGCGGTATCCCTATGCAAACACGCCCGATAGCTATCTATTATTAATTCGATAGGTTACCACGCATAGTATCGACTTAAGCGAATTACTATATGGGAAGAAACGNGGTTCCACGGGGAATCGAACTCACAACCTTTCGCAAACTAGGCTCGCACCTAGCCGCTTCCGCCACCGACGTCGGTATTTTAATACTCTCGAAACATAATCTAAGAATTATCAATAAAAGAATAATCTGAAGGATTATCTTTCATCTCTTTGAGTTTTTATTATGAGGACGAAGCTATGCAGTCCTTTTCAGGCGTAAAAATAAATTAAAATTTTTATTTAGAATCAAAAGATTGATTCAAATTATTATATGTATTTAATCGGCTTCAAAGTTCTAACCAATTTAATATTTAGATGTTTACACGTTTTCAGGTTTAGAAAGTTATAATTTTATCAGAAGTACAAATTTTACTATCGGAATTTTAGCAACATTAGTATAAATGACTTTGCATTGATTATTCGATTTATAGTAATTGATTAAGATTTTACAATTATATGGAAAAATATTCGTTGCTTAAATTAATATATGAATTCATCGGTAAACTAACGATTTCATCACCGGCAACGAAACCATGTGGCGTTACTTTCAATTAGTCTACCTTCTTTCACTCTTGGATAAATAATAAGAGGTTTGTGTAGAATTGAAGAGAAATAAATTAATGGGCCGGTATGAAAGGCGAAATAAAATATTGAAGGTCCCTTATATGCAAGAAAAGACACTATTCTCGATTTAAGGATGCAGTATCCCTANTGGGAAGAAACGTGAAGGCAGATCGATTTTGTGAACATTTTCCACCAGTAGTTCAATAATTTCGCGATCACTAAGAAATTTGGATTTCTCCCAAAGGGAGAGAAGCCCCCTTTAAGACTCGACCACTCGGGACGAGCAGCGATAAGAGACTGGCTTGGTTTTTTATTTTGATTGTGGAAATGAGCGTTAACCCCTTAAATTGTATGGTGCAACGCTTGAATTTTTGCTGATCAGGTAGCAACAGCATGGGCTATGATAACTGGTCTCAATTCCGTCAAGTTTACGGGTGGAAAATGTATGTGGAAGAAGTAAGATTGGGAAATTATGATGGAAAGTCGGCCATTTCTCAATCCTGGATTCACTAATATTTAGAAAAATGATGAATTCCCAATAAAATGAGGAGAAATATTTTTCTACGTTACACATATTTACTTACTCTCATAATATTGCAAAAACGGTCTGAAACACCTCGCCCGATTCTTCTTGCTATGTGTGAGTACATGACCAATTGATTTGAAATTACCGCGATGAGAAGTCAATAGTCCGTGACGGAATGCCGAACTCAATACACAACACGGAGTATGAATCACTATACATCTTAAAATACAGTCCAGTGGAGTACGTGATAATCGGTACCATACCATTTTTTGGTGGGCAGAAAAAATATCCTCATAAGCGGAGATAGAATCACAAATGAAATCGATAAGGCGTATCAAGAAGTACATAAACTGATGTCTTTTCGGGCACTCAATCGGTTGCATTTTGAGAGTTTACGATTTGAGGTTCGCGTGCCGAATAAATTTATTTTGATACTCAGTGGATGAAAAAGCAGGTGTGACAAAAAATGTAGACACCTCAAAAATGGCGTCACTCTGGTCACAGTTAAAAGACACGTGCGAGAAGATCGGATTTCTCCTCAGCTACAGAGTCATTGCTTCCTTCGCATTGACATTGAGAAATGAATTCAAATGGAACTCACCCGTGTTTTGATGGGGTTTTTCGCACTCAGTAAAATCTTCCTTGAGTGCACGTGGAAATACAGCACGGGGATTTCGTGTTTAGAGGGGGGAGAGATAGACGCTCATTTTGACAGACTTCATAAATTTAACCAGTGTCTTCGGAGACGGTTTCGAGTGCATAATCGTTATAAACGAAAAAGAAAAGTTGATCCTCAGTTATAAATTTATTGATTTTATTCAACCAGTGAGAATATTCCGTGTGGAGGATAGTAGGCCGAACGGGTTTCACAAGAATATTCAGGTCATTGATTATCTCCTGGACATATTGCGTGGATTATTCCTATAAACGGAGAATAGAAGATACGTCTTCAATTATTAAATTCAAAATTCATAGTGACTGTGATGATCATATTTCCCCGGCATTCCGATTCATCTGACCGTTGCATTTGCGAAATGATTTGATCATTGTTTATGACTTTTTGTTCTTGGACCTGTCTGCTCCAGTCCTGCGTCTGTGATAATAATGTAGAATGTTTGCAAACGGTCCTCTTATGAGCCGAATAATACTCGAGAGGATTACTCTGATGAATATATGTTTTTTCTTCTTCTAGGGACGAGTATCCAACGATTCTTCTAGCAGATATTGTTGTGGGTAATTTTTGCAAGTGAAAAAGTCAAAATTATATTGCATTTTAAATAATGAGTGGCTGAGTTGATAATTCCTCTAATAATCATATTTTCTTTTTTTGTGTTTTACAGAAGCGCTCGAAAATGGCAGAGAGGAGCATCAGTAAGATGGCACGCCTCGAAATACCAACTGTTAAGATTGAGGATTTGAGAGTGGGACGGAAATATCGGATAATTGATATGATGGTGGCAAATACAATGTATGGCAAGAAAGTAACGGTCACCTTGTACAATGAATGCGTCATCTGGCTCCCTGCTAGTGTCTCTACTGCAGTTGTGAATGATCCACTCGAATATGAATACCATCAGACGAAGATGGCAGAGGGAAAATTATTCATTCGCTTCTTGGAAGAACCGTACAATCGGTGCGAATTCCTCTACAAAAACGACGAGGAGAATTGACTAATTTTGAATTTGGTTGCTATAATTTTGATTCTTATGGTGAGTATGCTGATTTGCATATTTTACGAGTAAAATCGATTAGTTTTTGTACATTCAGATATTTAAATCATAAAAGCTTTCCAAAATATCCAAAAACTTACATATGTAACCAAGAAAGTGATGAAAATTATCATTGTATTTACTTCATGGGGTCATTAATAATGGGAAAAATATATCACTAATATTGGTGAAATGTATGTATCGATTATTTCTAATATCATCAATCCTTCCAATGATTAACTCTCCGAATCCTGCAGGTAATTCAAACACATTCATTCTACAAATTCTTTTCAGTTCATTTTTTATCTGCATTTCAAATCCAATTAATCATTCCTCACTACTTCAAAGTCAGCGAAATGATAGGTGAGTAATAGGTCTGGGAGAGTAATGAATAAGATTGGCATGCTAGAGTGACATTGAAACCCACCAGATATCATCTCCGGACTTTTATCAGAAAAAAAATTCGTTTCGGTTCATTTTCCATTTGAATTTAGAATTTATTTGTTTTCTGTGAATGATTTATTTGAATGGTAGAAATATATATTTCGAAGTCAGCAGAGCTGTGTAACTGTAACAGTGCTCAGATAAAAATGACTGTGGGATGGAGTGGAGGGCGCTATAGTGGCACTTATACTACTAGCGTGTAACTGATTGATATTAAGTAGTCCGCAACTTTTGAGAAATTTCCTTCATCCTTCATTCATGCACTGGAACGTCAAAGCAACTTTCAGACAAAAAATAGAAAAACACCAATATCTCATAAACTTTGTACGGACGGATATATATATTTTGAAAGAACTAGATAGAAGACATCAAGACGAATATTTTGGAAAAGAAGGGAAATTGGATAAATAGTTTTTGAGGCAATGAACAATGTTTTTTTTTTCTTCTACCAAAAATTGAATGTCCCGAAAACAATTCATTCTATTTAACCCATCTGAAATCCTGGACGGCAATATAGTAGGAGTAGGGATCCAGCCAAATTTCAACTTCCTATCTCAATTTTTTAAGCGTTATCGTGTTCCTATCAATTTTACCGCGAAACTGAAAAATGTCATTTAGTGGACGTCTCGCTCTATTTAACTAAGCATAGTATGACACGATTCGATAATTATTACTAAGAGGAATATTTTGTCGCTAATGAAAAGACGTTGAAGGCTATCATACCCTAGGTGGTATGATAGCTGCATTAAAAAATCAGAAAAATGAATGATAAAAAATATGGAAAAAATAATTCACACAAAACACAATTCTTGGGAAAAAGCCGAAGCATAAAAAACCCAGATATATTTACTTTGATACAAGATTTAAACGATTAACTGCGAATGATGGTATTCACACACACACACATGCATCCACAATCCAATGTTTGTCTAGGAACGCATAAGGCGAACTGTCGACTGAATATGTAGACACATACGCGCACTAATAGATAACGATAGGATAAATCCCACACTGAATTTTCAGGTGGAATAAGTTAGGATTGCGCAATTTAATAATCACGACTTCGATATCGTGGCTTCGGTGCCACGTGTGACACGAAATCGTTGGATTTCGTGTCTTAGATTGAGATTTTTGATTGATAGTTTTTTGGTTTTTTCGTCACTACAGTTTGTGAACGAAAACGATTGATTGATCGATGGTTCCTTTCGGATAATTATTTTGTCGATTATGACAACGATAAAGTCAGGATGACTTGTCAAATGATTGACTTGCAGTTGCAAATGATTCACACACTTGTGGCGTCGGTTAGACTCTGACATCATCGAGCGTCCCCGCATGCTCGGATCCGCCAGACTGGCGCATGGTGGCGCCGTCACCCATTGTCGCCAACATACCAAGCGCGGTTATATTCAAATACGTGTGTTACGATGGAACAGCTAAGAAATCTTCATTTGATGCAGTAGTTTACGAGATATTAAAAACAGAATTTTTTGTTGCTTTCGGATGGAAGCATTGTGATCGTTCAGATTCAAGTTTTGGGTTTTTTGTGTTATATCGCCCGATTAACATCCAAAAAGTCCGAAAATGCATTTTTTAGACACGGTCCGTCCCTATGTGTGTTGTATGTATGCATGTGCCAAAGTTTTTCGTTAATTTCTCGTTAATAAATGGACGGAATTCAATTTTTTCTTTTTTAATGGAGGTATTGCTAAGCTTTATCCATCGCCATTAATTAAAATTTAATCCATTGATCCATTGTTAATCGTCTGATTTTCACATTCTCTAATTTTCACTGAAAATCATGTAGAATGGTCTGAAATGTAAAAATACCAAGTTTGGCGACCATGTCTGTATATGAATATGTCCACCGCCACCTTCCCGATGGTCAATTTTTAGAAAATTAAGTAATTAACTGGCTAAAATGATTTTTAAAAAATGGAAATTTCGTCAGATTATGGATCTTAATGAGGACTATTTGCACAATTTCAGCCCGATCGGTGAAGTACTTTTTGAGATGAAGCGATTCGTTTTTAAATCGTTTTTCACGAATACCTTTGAGATGATTAGACCGATTTTGATTTTTTTCTTTCAAAATATTCGTCTCGATGTCCTCTACCTAGACCAACAAAAACATATATACCCGTCCATACAAAGTTTTTGAGATATTTCCCCTTTTCTGTTTTTTCATTAAAATCCTTGTGCGCGTGCTAACGTATGCAAAAATCGAGATATAAACTTAAAATTTGGAAAGAATCTGCCTCCTATGACAACAAAGGTTCGTATTGCAGACAGGCTCAATCGCACCAGTAGTTTTGGAGATATTCAACTTTTCCTGAAAATATTTTATGTTGAATATCTTTAAAACTTCGCAAACGATTCCAGTTTTTTTTAAATATTCATCGTGATGTCCTCTACTTGGATCAATCAAAACATCTATACCTGTTCATACAAAGTATTCGAGATATTCCCCTTTTGCTCCCGAATGGAAGCTATGTAATTGTAATTTTTTTCGATTTCCTAATTTGGGGTGGAAATGCCTAGAAATGTCATGAAACGTGAAGAAATGATGTTTTTAAAAAATGTCTGCATGTATGTATATATGCCTGTGGTCATGTGTGTGCGTATGTCCCCAATTGCCCCCATAACTCGAGAACGGTTAGCGCGAAGAACTTGAAATTTTGGGGGCTATCTGGTGCTATTGATACTCAAAATTGGGCTAAATTTCAGCTCGATCGGTTGANTACGCGCACTAATAGATAACGATAGGATAAATCCCACACTGAATTTTCAGGTGGAATAAGTTAGGATTGCGCAATTTAATAATCACGACTTCGATATCGTGGCTTCGGTGCCACGTGTGACACGAAATCGTTGGATTTCGTGTCTTAGATTGAGATTTTTGATTGATAGTTTTTTGGTTTTTTCGTCACTACAGTTTGTGAACGAAAACGATTGATTGATCGATGGTTCCTTTCGGATAATTATTTTGTCGATTATGACAACGATAAAGTCAGGATGACTNATCGGTGAAGTACTTTTTGAGATGAAGCGATTCGTTTTTAAATCGTTTTTCACGAATACCTTTGAGATGATTAGACCGATTTTGATTTTTTTCTTTCAAAATATTCGTCTCGATGTCCTCTACCTAGACCAACAAAAACATATATACCCGTCCATACAAAGTTTTTGAGATATTTCCCCTTTTCTGTTTTTTCATTAAAATCCTTGTGCGCGTGCTAACGTATGCAAAAATCGAGATATAAACTTAAAATTTGGAAAGAATCTGCCTCCTATGACAACAAAGGTTCGTATTGCAGACAGGCTCAATCGCACCAGTAGTTTTGGAGATATTCAACTTTTCCTGAAAATATTTTATGTTGAATATCTTTAAAACTTCGCAAACGATTCCAGTTTTTTTTAAATATTCATCGTGATGTCCTCTACTTGGATCAATCAAAACATCTATACCTGTTCATACAAAGTATTCGAGATATTCCCCTTTTGCTCCCGAATGGAAGCTATGTAATTGTAATTTTTTTCGATTTCCTAATTTGGGGTGGAAATGCCTAGAAATGTCATGAAACGTGAAGAAATGATGTTTTTAAAAAATGTCTGCATGTATGTATGTATGCCTGTGGTCATGTGTGTGCGTATGTCCCCAATTGCCCCCATAACTCGAGAACGGTTAGCGCGAAGAACTTGAAATTTTGGGGGCTATCTGGTGCTATTGATACTCAAAATTGGGCTAAATTTCAGCTCGATCGGTTGATCGGTTCCTGAGATACAGCAATTCCTCAAAAATCGTTTTTTGCCGATATCTCGTGAACCATTCGACCGATTCGATTTTTTTTTCAAAATACTCGTCGTGATGATACCTATCTAAATGGATCGAAAAAAGACAATTACACCCTAAGCAATGTGGCTTTATTCTCGTTTTTTCATTTTTTCGCCGAATTTGCTTGTAAACATGATAACTTGAAAAATAATCGAGATAAAAACTTTTAACTTGGTAGGATTTCAGGTCTTGTGATAACAAAGTTTGGTATTTTGGATGAGCAAAATCGGACTAGTAGTTTCGGAGATATTCAACTTTTTATGTGAAAATCTTTTGCTCAATATCTCAAAAACTATACAACCGATTTCAATTTTTTTTTCAAAATGTTCGCCTTGATGTCATCTATCTGCACCAATCAAAATATGTATACCCATCTATAGAAACTTTTCAAGATATTGCCGTTTTTGTATTTTTTTGGTCAGANATCTTTTGCTCAATATCTCAAAAACTATACAACCGATTTCAATTTTTTTTTCAAAATGTTCGCCTTGATGTCATCTATCTGCACCAATCAAAATATGTATACCCATCTATAGAAACTTTTCAAGATATTGCCGTTTTTGTATTTTTTTGGTCAGAATTCACTCTTGAACACTATAACATGGATTAAAATCAGGGAAACCTTCTGAAACATTGACTACTAGTTAGGATTATCAAATAACATTCCTATATCCAATTTTAGGTCCATATATTCAATAATTACTGAGATAGAATCTATATTTAACTGTTCATTTTCACTCTTGGCTGACTTAGAAAGATCATATCACATACAAAAAGAAAATTATTTTTTTATATTGGGATAAGTGATTAATAAATGATTAGACACACTGGTATATAGATATATATAGTTTATTAAGACACGTCTCTCGTCGATGCTACTCAGGCAATGTGCTTGGCACGAATGTGGCGTGATCACCACGGCAACGGCTTGGGACGGGATCGGCGCATGCGCACGGTCACGTCCCTCGTACAGTATGAACGTAGAGTTACAGTATAAGATATATATATATATATATATATATATATATATATATATATATNATATATATATATTGTGACGTATTTTCTTACCTCTGCGGCCGGTGAAAAATACGCAGCCCTCAGCGACCAAACAACGAAAAGGAAGTTGGGCGCCAGCACGGGTGAACCGTGCAATTCAAACAACAAATCAACTCGACAATTACTCGAGACGAAAGAACAACCTCCGACAGCTCAGACAACCGCGGTGGCGGCTGGGTTCTCGATACAAATGGTTGTTCTGAAGTTTCCGAAATGACTTGGTTTTCTTATCTAACAAATTATCTAAAAAATGCAATAATCCGGGGAATAAATAATTTATTCAATAAACCCCCTTGTTCATTTCAATTCAAATCACCCCCAGAAAATTAATAACACAAATATTCAACAAAAGCTAAAGACTCGATACACTAGAAAATCCCTAACCAATGATTAGTCAAAATAATAAAATACTAGTCAGTCAAAAGAATAAGTTCAGTCAAAATTACAAAATCATGAATAAAGTCAAACTGTAGAAATGACTAGCGGAAATAAAGTCAAATAATATCACTGAATGGGAAGTTAATTTTCCGATAGAATATACTGTCAAAATATCCCAAATCGAAGAGGTGACTGACATCGACAGCGGCAACTGAAATTGCCTCGGAACAGACAATACAAAAGGTGACCGCAATCAAGGTCAGATATGAATCACTCGAGCGTTGACAAGACGCTACAATTTCAACTGCCGATGCGATGACGAAATGATACGACAACTTCAAATATCGAAAACAAAAGTAATTACCGAAAATTTCGAATATCAATGTAGTTCTCAAAATTAGTTCAAAACTAACTACATTATTTAAAAGGATTTGTTCTACCGATTCCTCATCCGATCGGCAACCAAACCGTTGAAACGAGAGTCAAAATCCGTTCAGAGAAACCACTGAATTCCCGAAAAAATCGAACATCTCAAATCACAATAAAATATCAAAAATCAGACGTCGAAAATAAATTATACAAAAGAGCTAACCTCCGCCGAACAGACGATCAGAACTCGCCCCAAAAATCAAAAGACTCTAATGGCGTCACTTCGCCCGACGATAAGCGTCGTCAAAAAGCGAACGAGCGAATTCTAATCGTTGTCGATTTAACACAGATACAAAATAACATTTCTGGAACTCTTCTTCCGCTCACCACAATCTCCAACGAGTCTAGTCCAGGAGCCAGGGCGAAAAATTCTCTAAAGACTTCAAATCCCGTAAACGCTGGTGTCCACAACAAGACGAATTGCTCCACCAGCAAGAGGTTCTCCACAGAACAACAGCTCGTTCGCCACCCAAACGAGAAGTGAGGCTAAAACCCACGCTTCTCCCATGCGTTCGGGACACTTCCCGCCAATCGAACCCCATTGGCCAGGGCCGTTCCATGAGCCGCTCTGATTGGTTGTAACCCAACCAAACCAGACTTATTCTCCAATAAACACTCAGCTGTGTGACAACGTCACCAAAATAGGGAATAAATATCCAATTCCTTTTCCCTTTATTTCGTATCATTACCGGACGTCTAACGTCAGTCCGATAATTTCTCTCGCACTGCCTAACCCATCACTTCCGGTTAGGCAAGGAGATCCAAAATTGGCGTCGCAAATCTCGGCCGATAACCGTCTTCGTCCCGTCACCGCCGACAAGTGGCGCCGCCGGTGAACTGTACTCGAGCTATCCCTCCAACGCGGGAACTCGATCCAAATACAAAAGCAGCTCTTTTACCACATAACGACTTTCTGGAGTTTCCCCCTTCCCAGCTCCCTGGAGACCTGACGTCCGAGGCTGCCGAAGTCCCTATATGTGGCTCGATACAATAACAAAAAAAATAAAAAACCAAAGCATTAGTCAGAACCCCAAATAAACCCTTTTGACTCTCGCTTCGCAGTGATGACTTCTCGTCTGGATGGTAAATTTCACCGTTGAACGGTCGAAATAAAATAACACGTTACAATATATATATGATAGGTGAGGATCAGAGCTGGAGCCACTTCCAATATTTTATTTATACAGTAACTCCGCTCTCAAGGTATAATATTATTCAGCTAAATTTCAAAATGTCGCTGCTTCTCTATTTTAATGGGTGGAAGAAAGAATGTACATACGTAAAAGGGGCAGAGCCTATGGTACATCAAAAGGTAATGAAAATTGAGTATTGTTAGCCATAACATTTTCAAAAATACCAACCAATAAGTTTTCATTTCTAAGAAACATGAATCGAGTTCCATTCGGAAGTATACTACCAATGGAATTGGTAGAAACTAAAATTGAAGAAAAAAATTTTACACAAAAGTAACAGTCATGAGTGATCTGTCGAATAGCTTCCGTCATACTGCTTGTTTTCGTTTTTTCATTAAAATCCTTGTATTATGGGTACTAGTACTCGAGCCTGTGATAGGCACATGTGTATGCCTGGCACAGGCATCAGAAACGAATCCATTCGGAAGCTTACTAGCAATGGAATTGGGAGAAATGAAAAGAAGAAAAAGACTAATAACGCAAAAAGAAACTGTCGCATGCCTTCTGTCGAACAGGCTCGAACCCCTGCATGTTTTCAAAATATTCGTCTTGATGTCCTCTACCTAGATCAATCAAAACTTCTATACCTGTTCATGCAAAGTGTTCGAGATATTACCCTTTTTTCTGTTTTTTCATTAAAATCCTTGTACGCGCGCTAACGTGTGCAAAAATCGAGATATCGACTTTTTTTTCATTCTTGTGCGCACGATAACTTCAGACAAAAAGAAGATATCAAATTGAAATTTGGTATGATTATATCTCTCATAACATTAAATGTTCGTATTTTTAATGGGCGCAATCGGCTCAGTGGTTTGGAAGATATTAATTTTTTAATATAAATCCGTTTTATCAAAAGGTTGTGACGGCGATTTTTCCCAACGTAGACTAAAATGAACGGATTGGATCCGAAACCGTAAACCTGCAGAAAATCCCATACTGAACGATAGCTGTAGTATGTCACCTTCGGCCCCTTCCACTTCGATGTTCCCTGAAGTTCTCGAAAACCACAGAAACGATAGAAACGCCATAACCGGAAAACGAGAAGCCAGCTACTCTTTTGAGAAAATGATGTCGGGGGCCAGTTGATTTTTATTTCGGCGGTATCAACGAACCGCAGCCAAAAGGAACCAAACGAGAAGAAAACTAAACTTAAAGATAACTAGGGAAAATCGAAGGGGGGTTGCGGAATTATTTCGACTAGCTCGGAGGAATTCGTAGAGCGGGGTAGGATCGGTCGCTCGGTCTTAGGAAAAGGTGTCGCGCAACCCAAAGAAATATTCAAAATTACTCAAAACCAGATCGGAAAAGTAATTAAATCTGAGACACGTGGATTATGTTAAATTGCCTCGTGATTTATTTCATTTCTCAAAATCGATCCAAAATAAATGGAAATTCTAAATTCATTCACAACGATTTATTCCCGAGAGAGAGAGAGAGTAAACGAATGGACCTTGAGAGAGAGAGAAAAATATCTGCGAGAAAGGGGGAGAAAAGCCTAAATGCGTATGATCTCTCGGCACAACCGAAAATGGCGTGCACGGGGATCCATATGTGTACGAAAACCACTAGCGATGAGGAATTAACGGGACGACGAATATTCACTGAAGGAGAAAACTCGAGGAATGGAATGGGCCCTCAGTTCACATTCGCGAATTCTCTCTCAATCAGGAGCCTCGTGGCGTCGCTTCAATTATAGGGAATAAAATATCAGGGAAAAATGCTACGAAACGAAAAGCGCTCCTAAATGAGGCGTCAATCCGTTCGAGCAATGAAAAGAATGCAAACTAGCACCACAGCTACATTCGCACCACGTGGAGAGCATGCGTGCAAGCATAACCCTATTTTATTTATGAATTCCCCACTTATCACTACACAATCACTTCTTAGAAATAGAGAGAGTATTTGTGAACCGATTATGCACTCCATGGGTGCACTTATCGTTCGACAAATACGAGGTTTTCGGAGAGGGCACGATGCCGTCATTCGATGATGCCGTAGCATGTGCATTCGCCTCCCATGGTCCTCCTACGGATTTTCGGGGGAAAATGTGCACTACTGCCCTTCTGGGAGTGTGCACTTGGGGTCAGAGGGTACCCTTACCATTTTTCCTCCAATCCAGGTTCCATGAGGAGTTCTCTCGGCGTCTTTTTCCTTGGACTGCCCCAAAAGCGCGGGGACTTAGACGATGGCGGAACTGCGAATGAATCCAGCGTTCGACCGAGATTCTCGTATGACGACGGGCGACTGAGGCGGCGTGTGACCAATCGCCGGAGAGTTACTTCTGCAGTCGATGGAAACTCGCGCGCGTGGACGTTAATTCAAATTTAAACTCCGAATATGGAGTCTTAAGATAATTTATTATTTTATGTGGCTGGCACTTTATTTCCTTTGACTGAAAATTGTTTGAAACTGAACTTTAACCGGAATTTACTAAACGAAACGAACGAAACTCGGATTGAGGGGAAAATATAGGCGGTTGTTCGCCTTTTATCAACGCGAATACACTTTTCAACCGAGTGAGTGCATTTTTTGTAGCTGTCACTCTCCCGGGAGTTTATTGCGGAATCACCTCTAACAAAACTATGAATCTAAAATGGGCCATGGCAATCCATGTAGGCGAGAGGCCTAAATTCACCCACATGTCCTTCCAACCATACCAATGAGCCCAATAACCCCCCGAAACGTGTAAGCTAGGGAGCGTGAGCATTTCAGCTCAACCTCGATGATCAGCAACTAACACTCAACGGAAATACGAGATCTCACCGGGAGGCTCAGTCTATCGGCCACGATCCACGGTGGAGACTCGTTCCACTCAGAATTCGCGAAACTAACAAAATATCTATTAAACCGGTAAATACATTTGANTGACTCTAACCGTAAATCCCTCAATCCGAAACTGAACTGGAAATTACCTCGAAACATCGAGAATTTAATTATTTGTTTTTAATTCAACTGAATATTTTATTTTTACTCTTTTTTATCGTGGATCGACACATGAATTTACTTGTTTTAAAGAATCGAACGTGATTCTCCCGCGGATGTTGATGTCCGGATGTTCTGAGGATCGATATCCAAGGCTCGAGCTAAAGATTAGAAATGTTGCATCTCCCTTCGACAGGGGTGCTAACCTTCAGGGGGGGGGGAAGATGACCCGAGTCTCTCTTAAAATTATTTACTCACCCTCGTCACCCTCTCTCCTTACAATTTACTTGGTCGAAAGTCCGCAGTTTTCCGATCTTGCGGTGAACTCTCGTACAGGTGGCGGAATTCTCGAAAATTCCGTCACAAGGTTAAATATAACATTTTTTTTTAATAAAATGATTTTATGCGTGGTAGCAAACATTGATGGTTTCTCATTCGATTTTCTTCTCGTCTTTTATGAAGAAAATGAATTGTTTGGAGACACTTTCGAAAAATTGCTCAGGATATCTAAAATCTTTGAAAAAATGTAAAAAAAGTTGTTATATGTCATACATACAGACATGACCCTAAAGACATCATTTCTTCACGGTTCATAACATTCTTGACCATTTGCAATCAAAATTAGAAAATCGAAAATTCGACCAAAAAAAAAATCTGCTTTGTGGATATTTTATAAGAAAATTAGATATTAGTTGAAAATCATAGAGATAATCAGCAATACCAAATTTAGAAAATTATTAATAGGCCCACTCATCAAGCAATCTCGAATCCAGCAATCTAATCTCTAATTTTCAAGGTTAAATTTCTTCAATATCAAGTGTTAGTTAATAATTTCCACATAGAAATAGAATTAATGTGGTTGCGTATGTATGCCTGTCTTAAGAACAGGGAAGTGCTACGGATCCATTCGGAAACTTACTGCCAATGGAATTGGTAGAAAGAAAAGAAAGAAAAAGACTTATACGACAAAAAGCAATGGTCG
The DNA here is from genome assembly GCF_001412515.2 of Diachasma alloeum. NCBI lineage: Eukaryota > Metazoa > Arthropoda > Insecta > Hymenoptera > Braconidae > Diachasma > Diachasma alloeum. Next base: position 36,002 of record NW_021681216.1, on the reverse strand, counting down.
CATGCCTTCTGTCGAATAGGCTTGAACCCCTGCTTGTTTTAATTTTCGAATTCTTTCAAAATTTAGTTATATCACCATAACTAAAAAAAATGTTCTAAATTCATTGAATGATGCTTTAAAAATTCGTTGGGATTTCCTTTTGATCGAGTTTGAAGATAAGAGCGATAGCAATAATCGTTATTTGGATTTTTGTGGAATTTTTTCAAAATTTCGTATTGTTCGGAAATTTAAATTCCGCTTCGAATGAATTCTATCAAAGCTTCATATGTTTGTTTCAATACGACTATGACGAAGTTAAAAGGTGGATACCATAAATGTCTCGGTTAGTTTGATTTTTAGGATAAATTTGGGAAATTTCAAATTTTTTATGAACTCCCCTGAAGTTAGCTTTCTGATGGTTCCTTCAAAAGTGATGTTTCGAATGTATTCAATTATGTATGAATGAAATATTCCTAATAATATTTCATCGAATTTTTCAGATAGTTGTCATATTTTTTGTTTATATTCGAGCCTCGTCTACGAGATTTTAATAACTTGTAGTAGTCCGCCTGCGGCAAGTTGGAGCCACACGCCTTCAGAGACCATAGAAAAACTTGGCTGCGGCACCTCGGCGGTGAAGGCTCCCCATCTTATCATTGTTTTCGTGTGTGCGCGAGTGGAACGCACGCTTTTCAGAGTTTCCCATTTGTTTTGTTGTAATAATCTATTTTTCTCCGTTTTTACACAGTTTTTCCATAGTCATGGATGATTGTAAGAAGAGGAAACACATAAATTGTCTGGAATATGTAGAAATCTATAGTGAAATTGTCAATATTACGTGCATGGGCTTATCGACTTTTCCTTGGATAAATAATCGATTGGAAATAAAGGTAAGCGATGTTTCATGTCTCTCAGCCTTTTTAAACGCTCGGGTCAGATCCTAGAGACAGAACCAATCGACGTTAAAGGCTTTTTTAGGCCGAGTTTAATCCTTGTCGAACAACTCAGCCTAACCTCATTTTACCTGGTTCTCCTGGTCCTAGAGACAAAATCGAGAACAAGGACATTAAAAATGAGATTGTTACAAATATGTCAGATGGATCTTCTTCCCTGACATTCAGGACAGTGCGAGCAACAGCTCAGATCCTGTTTTGCTAGACACTTCTGCACCTGACGCACTCACCTTAGGCTCCAAGTCTTGCTCTACTATTTCAATAGTTGAATCTGCGCTTGACGCATTGATCTAAGGTTCCAAGCCTTGTGCTACTATTTCAATAGTTAAATCTGCGTTTGACGCATTGATCCAAGGCTGCAAGTCTTGTTCTACAATTTCAATAGTTAAATTTGCGCTTGACGCATTGATCCAAGGCTCCAAGCCTTGTTCTACTATTTCAATAGTTGAATCTGCGCTTGACGCATTGATCTAAGGTTCCAAGCCTTGTGCTACTATTTCAATAGTTAAATCTGCGTTTGACGCATTGATCCAAGGCTGCAAGTCTTGTTCTACAATTTCAATAGTTAAATTTGCGCTTGACGCATTGATCCAAGGCTCCAAGCCTTGTTCTACTATTTCAATAGTTGAATCTGCGCTTGACGCATTTATCCAAGTTTCCAAGCCTTGTGCTACTACTTGAATAGTTAAATCTGCGCTTGACACATTGATCCAAGGCTCCAAGTCTTCTACTACTATTGTGATAGGTACATCTGCGCCTGACGCATTAAAGTAAGGTTCTAAGCCTTCAATTACAAATGCAATTGTTGCATCTGCACCTGACGTATCATTCAAGGCCTCAAACCTCCAAAATAATATTCGACCTGAACTCGATTCAGGAATATAGGAGTTCCTGGGCCATCGAAGCCTCATGATGCCGAGATCTCTTTTCAGAGTGATCTGGAAGCGCGTTGCAGTTTCTGGCTGGTCTCGAATTTGTTGAGGCACAAATTACACAGATTTATGAAAATATCCACCAAATCAGAATTCAGAGATTGCTTTTATCTCCACCGACCCGTTGATCTACAGAGATAAAGAATTTTTAATCAATCTCAAAAGACGTAGGTTCTGCTCTCGTGGCATTGGAGACGACTCCTCGAAGTCTGCTCTAGGAAGAGAAACTAGATAATCTAGTCCTCTTCCAGAAGTTGTGTGGTTCAAGAAAAATAAATTTTTAGTGCCTTTGAGGCTACAGCTCCAGTTTAATTTTTGTATGGCTTCACATTTTTCAAGAAGCTTGAGAAGATTAAAATGAATCTTCAAAATTGTGTCAAGGTTTGGAGATTTATTCACCTCTACAGGAGAATCTAAATTCATTGGATTCAAAGGAGCTTGTTTTGAGACATAGAGTTAAAACAAACGGTTCAAAAACCTTGCATGCCTCAGGTTGAACAACAGGTCCAACCGGGGGCATTTCTTCATTCGTCCCAATGATTCTCGATCGACGTTAGCGTCTTCAGAGTTATCTTACTTCAAGAGAGCAAGAAGTAATGGCAAAAATCTCTACAGCCATTCTTGAGCATTTCCTTCCCAATGGAAATTAAACTGTTCTAATAGTATTATTCTAGAGAGACTGAAGAGTCATAAAAGCCTCTTCAATTCTGGCCCTTACCAATCGGTAATTCCTCAAGAATTTCAAATCTTTGAACTGGAGGGACAGTCCTGAGGGACGGGTAAACAGATATGTGATCATAGAGGTAGTTAAAACCTCTATATTACTATCAGAATCCTATCAGGATCAGCTCGTCCCATTGTGACTTTTTGTTGGTGAACCACATGATTAGGAATAGTTAATTTTTCACAATAAAAGGTTGAACAAATTTATGAGAACTCATAATTTCAATTGAAGGACCTGAAAACCCTCGCAAAACTAATACTTTGTGACACATTCACGGCTGGAAATGTCTTCAAAGTCGTATATTTCCTGCCCCGGTACACGTCTTTCTTGTCTGAGCCATATTAAAAAGCAAAAAGCGTTGTGAATACCTTAATTTGATCAATGAATTTTATAAGTTTTGCCTAGAAACACCTTATGAAAGATGATATGCGTTATAGCGATTTACGCAATAAATAGTCTATTTCATCATCTGCAATCTGGAAAATTTATTCCATTGGAGTGTGTTTTCACCTCGTAAGCTCCTTAAAATGTATGGATCTGCATTGGCATTGAGTATACGCTGCACTGAAAAACTTGGAAGAATTTTAAAAAAGTCAAGATGATCATTAATTATGGAAATTTTGAATGATCTCTTGTTCTCCTCAGCCAGATCTTCCTTAGTAGCTCTTAATTGAGCTGATTAGTCTAGAACAAATATGCTTTCAGATGCAGCCTTCTTACGTTGGAAATCTACCTCTGCGTTAAAATATCAAGTCGAAATATCTGCCCAGTATAAGAAAGTCACAACAATATAAATTCGTCAATGTTTTGACCATTCACCTAGCTCTTAGGTGTTTTTTCACGACCTATGATCCTGTCAGTGTTTGCTCAAATTTGATAACATCGCAGGCACTTCCTACGTTAACGGGTTGGAAGGTACAAAATTCTCTCATATGAACAAATCAGTTCGAGAGTCCTAGCACTATTGCGAAGGCGTCGATCGAATGAATCTTACAGTCCTTACAATGTGAATACTGGACACGGAGAGAAAAATACGCCATAATTCCGTGAGAGTCCCTCCAAAAATTAGTGTGCTACTCACTAATGCTGGGATATAACAGGAGGTCACCAGAAAATTCGTATGTGGCACCCTAAGTTTTACGGGCATCGCGCGAAGTAGTGGCGCAAGTCCCTCTAAAAATTGGGGTGCCACATTCAAATTTTTCGATGACCCCCTGTTATGTCCCAGCATTGATGAGTAGCACACTAATTTTTGAAACATTTTTTTCTCAGTGGAGCTGTACATTGCAATCTAAGTTTTTCAAAACTTAGATGAGAAGGATTTTTTCACTCCAAAAATGGACCTTTACTGTCTCTCTTGTCCAAATACAAACGGAATCTCTAATGCGTGTAGCACAGCAATCTCCTTGCAGTGTCGACTGAAACCTTCTCAATCTCGATTGGTGACAAAATTTTCTCTACGTATCCCCTACATTTAGCCTGGGAACAAATTGTGAATTTGTCACAATTCGTAGAATTCCAATCGTGAGACCGATGGTATAATGGTCTCCCCCTGTTAGATAGTTCAACTCTGCTTCCTTGCTTTCATTTATCCCATGTCAGAAACAATTTAAGATATCAAATCCTTGAAGGATCTTTTACTTTCTCCTGGTACCAGGTGCATGTGTTATGACTGATGTTAATGTCTCTCTTTGCCGTTAACAAAGTCTACTCTTAAAAAATTGTGGATTTTTATAAATGAAAGAAAATTAACTGCTGTTCGACATCTAGTTCGATTATCCTGCACATTTCTAATGGCAAGTTCAAATAAGGAACAGCGAATGAAACAGTAAACTCCACCAAATCGAGAAGCAGTGGGAAACAAGCAGGGGTTGAAGCCTATTTGGGAGAGGGCATCTGACCGTTACTTGATGGGTTATCACTTTTTTATTTTTTTCGCCATCAATAAATTGATGGCCGGCTTCCGAATGGTTTGAACCATTTACCAAGATGTCCAGAAAAACTCGAATATCTCGCAAAATACTGAAGCAATTGAGCCCATTTTGAATATCAACTATTGTTATCGTAAGTGGAAAATCCTCTTGAAATTTCAGTTGATATCCTTATTTTTGCAGGTGCTACCGATCATTTTTAGCAAAAAATAGAAAATTTGAAATATCTCGAAAGCTTCGAATGAACCGGTATATATATTTTGATTGATTATTATAGGTGACATCAAGACGAGCATTTTGAAAAAAAAAATGCAATTGGTTGAATAGTTTTCGAGATATTTAAGAAACTAGATTCAGATACAAACTTGAATATCTCCCAAACTAATAATTGGAATGAGCCCATTTTCAATACCAAACATTCTAGTGCAGAGAGGAAACTTCATGCCAAATTTCAAGTTAATATATCGATTTTTGCGAACATGAGCGTGCTCACAAGCATTTTTAACAAAAAACAAAAAAATTGAAATATCTCGAAAAGTTTCAATGAACGGGTATATATATTTTGATTGTGTTTGAAACGCAGTTAAAATTCAGTACATCAACGGTTGACCACAGATCAGCCACTTACGAAAATCTTCGGGAAACGTCGGGTCAACGGTCAGGCCTAGTCAATCACCGAATCTCAGGGTTAGTCAGTCGTAGAGAGTCGTAGCAAATGAGTTGAGCGAGCAGTATATCGTTTTTCTAAAGCTACTTTCGGTTGTCCGAACAGCGTCAGTACATCACCCGTTCGAGACATTTTGTTTTCTCAGTACATCTCCTATTTAAATTCTCAGTACAGTCTCCTATTATTCAGTATATTATTCAGAAAATCTCCAGTGTTGAATTCAGAACAGTTTGAATTAATTTCAGTGACAATTAACAGAGTGTAACAAGTGACGCTAAGGTGGTTCGATTCCACCGAATAAATCAGTATATTTTTTATAGACTCAGTGCGTTCGTTTTTCACCGGCATTTCCACTACCCCTTTCCCAATCCACCCTAAATTCAGTTTTCCCTCCAAACACATGGTCCTTCGAGCCGGATTCGGGAATCGGTAGTGTGAAATTATTCAGTGCAATGAAAAACCCACGCGGACATTCGGGGTTCACATCAGAAACTCAACGGACAAATTCAGACGTGTTTATGCCAGTGTTTATATTCTCCGGACAATAGAAGTATAAACACCATTGTCCTCCAGTGCCTCAACGTGCCGTAGAGTCGAGAGTCAGCGAGAATCACCGAGTGTTGCCGAACAGTCTCAGCACGGGCCCAGCGCCCAGCAACAGGCGGCGCCTCACAGCAGCAGAGACGACCAGTTACCGACGCAACACAGCAACTCACCGAGTGGTAAACCGCAGGCGGTCGGTAAAGTAGAAACTCTCGTACTCATTTACCAAGGGATCTGACAGGTTGTAAACAAAACAGTACATCACCATGTCAGGCTCCGAAACAGTAATTGAAGAGGAATTGCAGAACAGTAAGTAGGAAATTAAACCATCCACGAGCGCAGTAAACTCACCACCTGGAATTCCGAAGGTCATCATCAATGCCCCTGATGGAGATACGCTCAATCAAGGGGACAAATTAATTTCGGATGTCAAGCAGAGGTACTCCGAGATTATTCAAGTTCCAGAGGATGGTCTCACAGTGCATCAACTCATCCAACTGAGGCAGATACAGCTCAGGGTGGACAGTATTACGGAGGTTTATCAGGAACTCACCAAGGTCATCATGACCGACGAGGATGTCACCTCCGAGGATTTGGACGGCCACGATAGGATCCTGGATTCCGAATGGGCAGAATTACTCACCATCCAGGGGAGCCTGATCGAGTCCATTCCACACGATCACCCGTATCTCGCGAACGGGGTATTCGAGCAGGCAGCCACCACCAGGACGCTGTGCGTCAGGCTCATCAGCAGGTTGAGGGGTCAACTAGCTAAGAAAGCTCAGCCACCCAGTACACCACCGAATCCTCAACACCACGATCAACTGAAGAGACTGGACATCAAGCCTTTTGATGGGAATCCTTCACAGTGGAAGGAGTTCAGTGACCTCTTCACGTCACTGGTGGGCAGCAAATCTACAATTTCCCCAGTGGAGAAATTGGTGAGGCTGAAGAGCAGCCTCAGAGGACCAGCAGCAGCTCTGATCTCTACGATACCCATCAGCGATCAGAATTATGAGAACGCATGGAGAAAGCTCCAAAAGAAGTACGATGATCCCAGATTTTTGGCACAGTACTTATTTAATCGAGTCCTGGAGTGGCCAAAAATCACCAAACCCACGGAACAGAATCTCACCGACAACGTGGCAGCAGTGATCGAGTCGCTGGACCAGCTCAGAACAGTGGCCGGCCTTTCAGAAGCGAACCTAACAGAACAGCTGTTCGCTCACCTCCTGAGGAAGTCCTTGGACGCAGAGACCCTCAGACAATAAGAATTGAAATTGGGAGACGCCAAGGATTTCCCCAGCCTCAAAGAGTTCGTCGTATTCGTGGAGTCCTGTGCCAGGGGTATCAACGCACGGTCCAAACTCCACTCCAGACAGCAGATCACCGCTCCCAGCAAACCACCTATTAAGAAGAAAGGAGCTTATGCTGCAACTCAACAAGTGGAGGACAGCGCTCAGCAGAACAGTCACCAAAGGAAAGAGTGTTCCATGTGCAAAGGGAACCAAGGTCAGCAATTCAAGGAGCTGGACCCAGTAAAGAGAAACGGCCTGGCCATCGACAAGAAACTATGCTTCAGGTGCCTGGGCACGCACAAAAAAGACAGGTGCAGCTTAGACGAACAATGCCACAAGTGCAAAGGATCTCACCACACTCTGATCCACGGAGGCAGCAGGTACACAGGATGGGCTCCTCCACGTCGTGACTCGGAAGCTGCAGTGTTCTCTGGAACTGCCAACAGACCTGCAGAAGAGAGGATCGACGAGGACCAGAGTAAGTGAATGTTCCTTTAATATAATCAGTACATTCACTTTCTCATTAGTCATTCTCAACAGCTAAGCCGAGTACATCAACAGCAGGAGTTAACCTCAACAATCAGATAACCAATGGAAACCAGCAGTCAAATCAACCTTCAGAAGATCAAAAATCGGTGCTGTTGGCGACAGCCCGAGTTACAGTGAAATCACCACGAGGATTCTCCATCAGAGCCAGAGTCCTCATCGATCAGGGATCAGAGGTGTCATTCATCTCAGAAAAACTAGTAAATCAACTGCACCTGTCCAGGAAATCAACAATGTTGGAATTAATCGGAATTGGAGGAGTTAATTCCGGCAGCACGAGAGAATTGGTATCAGTTACACTTCAGGCAATCAACGGAAATCAACAGGTTCAGATCAGCGCCCACAAATTGAAGAAACTCACCGCAATTCTACCATCGTTCTCATGTGCCTCAGCGAACATCAGTTCATTAGAAAATCTCCAGCTAGCAGATCAGCAGTATCTCAAGCCCGGACCAATCGATATCATCATAGGGGCTGACAACTACGGGCGAATCATCAGAGATGAAGTTGTCAAGTCCAAGCAGTCAAAAGTCGTCGGCCAACGCACAGTCTTTGGTTGGATTCTATCAGGTCCAATCAACTGCACCGGTTGTTCAGCGAGGATCTCCCTATCAGCTGTAAGGACCTCCTCAAACGAACAACTTCTAGAACTTCTCCAGAAATTTTGGGTCCAGGAAGAGTTACCAGTTCAGCAGTCAGAAAATTCAGAGATATCACCAGACGAGCTGGAGTGTGAGAAACACTTCAGGTCTACACACTGCAGAGATTCAACGGGACGGTACATAGTGAGGCTCCCGTTGAAAACCTTCACAGCAGCTCTCGGGGAGTCGAAATTCAAGGCTTCGCGTCAGCTCAGATCTACAGTCAGCAAACTCACCAATAATCAGGCATATGCCCAGCTGTACAAGGAGTTCATCAACGAGTACGAAACTTTGGGTCATATGCAAAGAGCACCAGAGATAGCAGAACCCGTTCCAGTTTATTATCTTCCACACCACGGGGTTCTGAGAGCAGATGCAATCACCACAAGGTTGAGAGTCGTCTTCAACGGCTCCAGCCCCACTTCATCAGGAACGTCACTCAACGACATTCTACATCCAGGTGGAAAACTTCAGACCAACGCCATGGACGTTCTAACATGGATGAGAAAGCACAGGCTCGTGTTTGGCATTGACATAGTCAAGATGTTCAGGCAAATACGAGTTCATCAGGACGATTGGGACCTGCAGAGAATTTTGTGGGTTGACGACAACAAACAGCAAATCTCCTACCAGCTCACCACCGTCACCTACGGGCTCAATTGCTCCCCATGGCTGTCTCTGAGAGTTCTCCAGCAGTTAGCAGAGGACGAGGGTCCACGATTTCCAGCAGCCGTCGAGACAATCACCAGAGGTCGTTAAGTAGACGACATCTACGGCGGAGCAGACTCACCAGCAGAACTCAAGGAGATAGTATGGCAGTTACAAGGACTTTGCCAGGCAGGAGGCTTCCCTCTCTAGAAATGGAGCAGTAATTCCCCTCAGCTCTTGCATGAGCTCGGCCTATCAACAGAGGAAGAAGTCATTCAGTTTGAAGAGTCCGTCACCAAGCTACTGGGTCTGTGTTGACATCAGTCGTCCGACACATTCCAGTACAAATCCAGAAACTTCAAAACAGAGACGATCACCAAGAGAATTGTCTCTTCAGAGATAGCCCAGATCTTCGATCCTTTGGGATTTATCGTTCCAGTCGTCGTCCAGGGGAAAATTCTCCTTCAGGATCTCTGGAAACTCAAATGCAGTTGGGATGACCCCCTCCCCCAAGAGTACATTCACCAGTGGGAGTCATTTCGCCAGGAACTCACCGAACTAGATAAAGTTGCAGTACCCAGATGGCTCAGACTCTCACCTCAGACAAACGACATCCAATTCCACGGATTCGCAGATGCCTCAACAGTAGCTATGAGTGCTATGGTCTACATTCGTACTCAGAATCTCAACGAGCCAGCCTCCACAGTTTTGGTCTGCGCTAAGACCAAGGTAGCACAGATCAAGTGCATGACTATTCCACGTCTGGAACTTACTGCAGCTCTCCTGTTAACTCAACTCGTAACATCAACGCAGCAGATGCTCCAGCTAGACCAGGTAGAAACTCACCTTTGGTCAGACTCAGCAGTAGCTCTCGCGTGGATCAGGAGTCCGGCCTCGAGATGGAAAGACTTCGTCCACAACAGAGTGGTAAAAATCCAAGAAACTCTCCCGAATGCCACTTAGAGGCACGTCAGTGGGAAGGAGAATCCAGCCGACTGCGCCTCCAGGGGCATAACACCAAGTCAGCTAGCAGATCATCACCTCTGGTGGACAGGACCTGATTGGATAAATCAGGACCCTGAAGACTGGCCACGATCAACTATCGATGCTCCACCAATGGACATCCCAGAAGTGGCCAAAGAAGCGAAACCAGCAAAATCTCACCCAGTCGTACAGAGAATCAACGAGATTGCCGAGCTCCTCAACAGATACAGCA
>NW_021681216.1:1105-25845 GCF_001412515.2 Diachasma alloeum | reverse complement strand
ATAAATCAGGACCCTGAAGACTGGCCACGATCAACTATCGATGCACCATCAATGGACATCCCAGAAGTGGCCAAAGAAGCGAAACCAGCAAAATCTCACCCAGTCGTACAGAGAATCAACGAGATTGCCGAGCTCCTCAACAGATACAGCATGATGGCAAAGCTGTTAGCAGTAACAGCGACAATCAACAGGGCCATCGACAGATTCAGAGAACTCAACGATGCGAGATTATTTTGGGTAAAAATAACACAACACCAGTACTTTGTTTCAGAACTCAGGGTACTTCTCAGAAATCAGCAGCTACCTAGAAATCACCAGTTAGCGAAACTCACCCCAACTCTGGACGAGGAGGGCATCATGAGACTTGGGGGACGCCTCAAGAACTCAGAACTCCATCCAGAACAGATCCACCCAATAATCTTGCCACGTCAGTCCAGATTCACCACACTCGTCATCGCAGAAGCTCACCAGAAGACCCTCCACGGAGGGACACAGCTCACCTTGGCCTACACTCGGCAACGCTATTGGATACTCGGTGGCAGGGGCACAGTTAGAGCCTACATCCTACGCTGTGCTATCTGCGCCAGACACCGAGCTAGACAGGCTCAGCAACAGATGGGTCAATTACCCGCAACCAGAGTCTCACCAGCAAGAGCATTTCTCCACACGGGGGTGGACTATGCAGGTCCTTTCGCCATCCTCAAGTGGAGACCCACGAATGCTCAACCGGGATCAGTGCACATCGCAGTGTTCGTGTGCTTCACCACGTCAGCAGTTCACCTAGAGCTCGTCAACAGGCAAACCACAGAAGCCTTCCTCGGAGCTTACAAGAGATTCACCGGAAGACGAGGTATTCCAGCAGTCATGTACAGTGACAACGCCACCACCTTCGTCGGAGCAGCAGATCAACTCGAAAGGCTCTATACTAGACTATCTACAAGTGGAAGACACGTCAGCAGAACATCGAGGTTGGTAACATGGTGCTGATGGTCGACGATAACCTTCCACCAGCCCAGTGGCCAATCGCCAGAGTCATCGCGACTAGACCAGGAGCAGATGGGCTCACCAGAGTAGCCACAGTCAGAACGAGCAAAGCAGAAGTCGGCAGACATCAAGATGGGTCGCCTAATCTCCAGAACATCACAGCAGCCCACTCGGTGTTTAACAGACCAATCACCAAGCTCTGTCTGCTTCCTACAGACCCACCTACACCAGAACAACCTCCAGAAGAAGATCACCCAGATGATGAAGACGATCAACAGCAAGGGGACATCCAGGAACTGCAGGACTGAGAGTTAAGTATCATCTTCCATATGTTTTTTAATTTGGCAAGTGATACGTCTCTCACCCTGTTTTTCTCCCCTTAGCAAGCATCAGTAGAAACCAGATCCAGTAATTCAACAACCTGATGTTGAATGCCCCCGGGGTATTTGAAACGCAGTTAAAATTCAGTACATCAAAGGTTGACCACAGATCGGCCACTTACGAAAATCTTCGGGAAATCTCGGGTCAACGGTCAGGCCTAGTCAATCACCGAATCTCAGAGTTAGTCAGTCGTAGAGAGTATAGCAAATGAGTTGAGCGAGCAGTATATCGTTTTTCTAAAGCTACTTTCGGTTGTTCGAACAGCGTCACTACATCACCCGTTCGAGACATTTTGTTTTCTCAGTACATCTTCTATTTAAATTCTCAGTACAGTCTCCTATTATCTCTCTATATATAAATAAAAAAATAAGGCGAAAAAATCAGGGGACACTCAAGTTCAGGGGACGCTTAAATTCAGGGGACGCTCAAATTCAGGGGACGCTGGGTGCCTATACGAGGAGGTGCGTGTATTTATAAGAGGTGTCTATATGAGGGGGTGGTCATAAAGGGGATATCGATATTTATGGAGGATTACTATATTAGGGGGTGCTCATATGGAAGATGTTTATGGGTACGGTTACACCGCTGCGGTCACACGGACGGGGGGGAGGAACGAGCGAAGCGAGTGGGGGGGCAAAGCCCCCCCCCGGGTTTGAAAAAATGAGGGCAAAATTTAAGACGATTCAGGCGACGCAAAAATTCAGGCGACGCCAAAATTCAGGCGATGCCTAAAGGTGGGGGGGGGGTAGTCAGGGGGTGGTCAGGGGGTGCCCAAGGTCGGGGGGGTTAGAAGGGAGGAGGGTGTCCCAGGATCAAACGCGGTGGGGGGGCTGACAGTTGGATTGGGGGGAGCGAGCGAAGGGGGCGAAGCCCCCCGGGGTTGGCGAGCGAAGCGAGCAGGGGGTGAAGCCCAAGGTCGGGGGGTTAGAAGGGAGGAGGGTGTCCCAGGGTCAAACGCGGTGGGGGGCTAACAGTTGGATTGGGGGAGAGCGAGCGAAGCGAGCAGGGGGCGAAGCCCCCTAGTTCAGTATATTATTGAGAAAATCTCCAGTGTTAAATTCAGAACAGTTTGAATTAATTTCAGTGACAATTAACAGAGTGTAAAAAGTGACGCTAAGGTGGTTCTATTCCACCGAATAAATCAGTATATTTTTTATAGACTCAGTGCGTTCGTTTTTCACCGGCATTTCCACTACCCCTTTCCCAATCCACCCTAAATTCAGTTTTCCCTCCAAACAATTGATTATTATAGGCGACATCGAGACGAGTACTTTGAAGAAAAAAAAATTAAATCGCTTGAATAGTTTTCGAGATATTCAAGAAACTAGATTCAGATACAAACTTGAGTATCTCCCAAACTAATAATCCGATTGAGCCCATTTTCAATACCAAACATTCTAGTACAGAGAGAAAACTTTGTGCCAAATTTCAAGTTAATATATCAATTTTTGCGAACGTGAGAGTGCTCACAAGCATTTTTAACAAAAAACAGGAAAATTGAAATATCTCGAAAACTTTGAATGAACCGGTATATATATTTTGATTGATCATTATAGGTGACATCGAGACGAGTATTTTGAAAAAAAAAATGAAATCGGTTGGATGGTTTTCGAGATATTTTCGAAAAACCATTTAGAAACAAATGGCATTTTCTCGAAAACGGCTGGATCGATTGAGCTGAAATTTGGCCCAGAGTTGGTTGTCATTAATACCTATAATTTGACAAAATTTCAGATTTTTCTGAATCACTTTAGTCGGTTAATTCTCCAATTTTCTAAAAGTTGACCACCCGATGGACATCCGCACAGACACATGGGGTGGTCAAACTTCGTTTTTTGACATTTCAGACTGCATCGTTTCCAAGCAAAATTAGAAAACCGGAAAATAGAACGATTACATAGCTTCCATTCGGAAGCAAATATTTAACATTCCAAAGGTTGTTCAAAAAATTTTCAAACTACGTCCTGGTAAAACACAATGCACTCTCATCTAGTTTCTTGAGTGTATTCTGACCTACCACCCAAGTCTTTCCCACTCCAGGCAAATCTGTCAATTCTTCATCTTAATGAAAATCTGTCTTTCTCTCGACCTTGAGTATTTCGCAGAGACGACAAACGTTTTCTGCCATTCAACTTGAGAACAGTGTCAAAGGTGAGTCAAATCTGGGTTTCACGATAGCAGACAGGTTATAATCTTCTCGCACAGGCGATCCATAGCCTTTTTTCCTTTTTCCGTTTTGAAAGGCATCATTTTTGCGCAGCCAAGGTAGCTTTCTGTAGTATGTTGAGATTCTAGATATAACATTTCTATACTCTTCGTTACATTCAGAGAGTTTTATAGCTGCGAATCTCCATAAATACTAGCCTAACGGATTATATTGTCCTACAGCCATCTTGGAGTCGATACAGGTGATTCTCAACTTACATTACTAAGTATACAGCCACTCCAGCTGCTGTGAGAAAACGAGTAAGTCTCGAAAGGTTTAGAGGTACGATTTGTACATTTCTATAATTAGTCAAGTCAAATTGGCATGTAAGTGCAGGTTTAATTCACCGCATATGACAAAATATCCATTCGATAGTTAAAACTGTCCTGAATAACACATAAAAATGATCAATCATAGATCGGTGCAGAAAATATCTAAAAAAATTAATAATGATCAGGGTTCGTAGGCGAACGCCAAGAATCCACGTAGCTTCAATGAAATTCAATCAATTGTAGAGGAAAAATTACCAGCGTGTAGAGGAAATAAATCTCTACAGAATTGAGTTAGAAACCAATAGCGCACATTCACTAATTATGGCGTACTAAATTATTTAGTATTTTTAACCCCATATGTGGTAAAATGATCAGCTGATTCCATAAACCCCACCTCTTTCTGCGCGCACACTTGTCTCAAAGTGGCGCAATGCGCAGTAGATTTAAACTATAAAAAGAGTTTTAATTTGTGATCACGCTCCTCAAAATGGAAAAAATATCGATTTTTTTTCACGGTTATTATATTAAAAATTTTTTTTGCGTGAATTATATTAAAAATGTTAATAGTTGGCGATTTTTCTAAGATTCTTTTTATAGTATTATGATGACCCTGACAGTTTGCAGACACAAATCTTCAACAGAGCATATCTGATGAAGAAATTGCACAATGAGAAAATTTCAAATTTCAATTTGCCGGGTGTGGCGAAATATAATCTTGATGGTGGCTGAATATGTAATAAATAAATAAGGGGTTTATTTCTTAAAAATTCAACAATGGAAAACCATTGACGCTGAATAATTCACTCCGGAATTATTTTATTGGAAAAAAAACATGGTCGCGATTTTCATTTTACGAAATTTCGTGATTTTTGTCCTTTTTTTGGTCCTATCAGCTAACGTTAAATCTGCTGCAGAGTACTAAATCTTTGGCAAGTTCCATTATTCATCCAAATGATCCGATCGAAAAAAGAAAAAGCATCACGTTTGAAGAAATTATAAATCTTCTCGTGATATTTCTTATTTTTTGTAATAAATGTTTCATTAATGATATATCCAATGTTTTTCACGAGGGAAAACATCAACAGAGGATATCTACGAGAAAGATACATAGATTGGGACAAAAAACAACCAAACGTTGGATTACAATAAAAAATCAACGTGAATTTTTTTTCGATTTCTCTTCGATATTTCCATCAAAAATGATGGAGTTACAAAAATAAATACGATCAACATTTGATATCTTCTACAAAAATGATTATATTCTTACAAAATCGACATTTATACATGTTATTTTTGAAAAATTTCCCGTGAGCTTCTTCTTTTTAGGGCTGCGCATAAGACAGGACTTTCGCCAGTCTCGTCTCGGTCTCGACAAATATCCAAATTTCCAGTATCGTCTCGGTCTGGGTTAAGAGCATATCGTCTTGGTCTCGTGAGTGTAAAACGTAGAAAATAGGAGAAATAATTTTTCTTCAAAAAGTCACAAAGAGATGGTCAAACTTCATCAAAGGTCACAGGAGGATGTTAAAATTTCACGGGGGTCACGAGAATAACATGGGGCTGGTCAAATTTCACGAGGGTCAAACATCACGAGAGTCTTTAGAGGATGATTAAATTTTCCGAGGGTCAAACATCACGAGGATCGCAACGGGATGGTCAAACATCACGAGGGTCACGTAGGTCACAAGGTAGAGAAAATCGAAGAGTTTTATCCACAACCAAGAAAGTTCCTCAAATTTCCAGTAAAACCATACAGTTTTCTCGAATTTTCCGGTTTGGAAAAACTGGACAGTTTTCTTGACGTTTTAGAAAATTGAAAGATTGTTTTGACTCTCCTGGAGTGCAATCATCCCCTAGTGACCCTCGTGATGTTTGGCCTCGATAAATTTGAGTACCCTTTTGTGACCCGCGTAACCCTCATGATCCTTGTGAAATTTGACCATCCCCTTGTGACCCTCGTGAAATTTGACTATCCCCTCGTGACTCTTGTGATGTTTAAGTCTTGCAAAATTTGACTATTCCCTTGTGACCCTTGTAATCGTCCCGATTTTTTACCCTTATAAAATGTGACCCTTCCCTCATGATCTTCGTGATACTTGATCCTCGTGAAATTTAACCATCACCTTGTGATCGTCGTAATCCCCGTGATTTTTGTGACCCTTGTACAATTTGGCCAACCTCTTGTGAATAGAGTTTCTAGAGCTAGCTCCTTCTCCTCTGCGACATATTTCTTTGCCATTTCCTCGCAAAATATACTTTGTTAAACGATTAGATATATGAAATTCAGCGTCATGACTATAGCATCCATTGTAGATCCCTGAGAATAATAATTAGAAGCAAAGTAACGAATATCACGTAACAATTGGAAGAGAATGTGAAGTGTGATTTTTTGTCCTTTGAACATCATTGTTCGTATAGTAGATATCCTATGTTAAACGTATTTATTTTCGTAATTCTACTATTTTTCATGGAAAAAACGAAGAGAAATTGAAAAAAAAATTTCACGTTGAGGTTTTATTGCAATCCAACGTTTCATTTGTTTTTTGTCCTATTCTACTTATCTTCCTCGTAGATATCCTCTGTTGATGTTTTCCCTCGTGAAAAACATTGCACATATCATTAATGAAACATTAATTACAAAAAACAAGAAACATCACGACAAGATTTATAATTTTCTCAAACGTGATGCTTTTTCTTTTTTCGATTGGATCATTTGGATGAATGATGAAGCTTGCCAAAGATTTAGTGTTCTACAGCGGATTTAACATTGACCGATAAGACTAGAAAAAAAAGGACAAAAATCACGTTAAAATTTCGTAGGATGAAAATCATGACCATGTTTGTTTTTCCAATAAAATAACTCCGAGGTGAGATATGCCGTGTCAATGGTTTTCCATAGTTAAATTTCGAAGAAATCAACCCGTAATTTATTTACTCACATATTTAGCCACCCTTACGATTAGATTTCGTCACGCCCGACAAATTGAAACTTGAAATTTTCCTAATTGTTCAATTTCCTCACCAGATATGTTCTGTTGAAGATTTCGGTCTGCAAATTTCAGGGACATGTATTATGTGAAAAAAACTGAAAGAACAGCGGAAAAAACTCTGAAAATTTACGCTGAAGAATTGACATTGGTAGTAAAGAAAAAACTTTATGCACCTATATTTCTGTGCTTCTCTGAATTTTCAAGTTAATTAATTGGATTTGAGGGTGGAAAATTGCAATATCGTCACGCACTTGATTGAATAATCGAGTACATGTCGATTTGAGTCAAATGCGCATACCGCTCTTTCTATTGACGTGCGCACGGCGAAAGGGGCGGAGTCTCTGGAAAGACGGTGGAAGTATCACGAAATTGGGGTTAAGAAAATTTCCGACGTTTTTCACGAAAAAACAATTCATCCTAGAACATCGTTTCATACATCAGTTTTGTGTGGAATTTTCACGTCTACAATTGGGTATAATTTTTTTTTCAATCCATTGAGTTTGGTCGAAACTACGAATGTTTTTGTTATTAACCCCAACAAAATTGGTTCGTCTTTAATTTTTTTAGATATTTTCTGCACCAATCTATGTTTGACCATTTCCATATGTTATTCAGGACATTTTCATTTATTGAATGGGTATTTTTATATACGCGGTGAAATTATTCACCGGTTTGGCAATTTTTGCGTCCAATTTGACTGGACTAAATTGCCGTTGATCAAAGCTATTTTGTCAAAGTTCTATTGAATATGGTTTAGTCAATAACCATTTGTTTTGTCCATTAATATTCGTCTTTCAACTCTTTAATATTCATATTCATATTACATGTGGGGTTTTATAAAAAAAAAAAAACAAAACATAACAAGAAGTAAAAATTGGATGAGCTCTGAACATCTACAAGTTATTAAAATCTCGAAAATGAGGCTCAAATATAATTGTACGATCAAACGAACTTACCTGTAAGTGAAGTTCGATCGTGATTATATGAACAGCCTCGTCGAGAGATTCAGTCCCTCCCAACTAGCTTTCCCAAACCCGTCCAATTTTTTCTACACTATTGCTTAACTTTAAACTAATGATAAGATGGCGAGCCCTCACTACCGAGGGGCGACAGCCAACTTTTTCTCTGGTCTCTGAAGGCGTGTGGCTCCACCTAGCCGTAGGCGGACTACTACAAGTTATTAAAATGTCTCGACGTGGCTCTTCATATAATCACGATCGAACTTCACTTACAGGTAAGTTCGTTTGATCGTACAATAAAACAATCCAAGAACGAGGAAACAACAATTTTCATCTTTGTGGAAAATCCAGTTTCACTAATTATTCGAATGGAAGAAAAAGGTTCAAATTGATTCAATTATCATTAAAAACAATTATGTCGATCCCACTTTTAATAAATAAATTCGTTTTATAAATTGTGACGTGATAAAATAATCAAATTAATCAAATCACCCAAGAAATTACCCAACTTCAATCAATCATTAATATTATTTCGATGTATAACCGAGTCTGTATCACAATATAAGACGTTTTCTTTTTTCGCATCTTAATATGAATATAATTTTTTACGGCATGAGCTGTTGTGAATGTAGCAATAACATTTATCCTAGCCGAATCAGTCCCAGCACCGTGAACATTTTTCCAACCAATTAGCGCCGTTACAGGTTCAATCACAACTAATGATCTTGTCTCATTGGAAGGATCACCAGTAATTTTTATCATCTCTTCAGGAGTTTAAACGATCGAAGTTTCTAAGTTTTAGTCAAATTGTCACGCTGCGCAAATTTGCCCTACTAACAGTTTAAACACAATTTAGCCACTAAACGTAAACCCGGATTTTTCTCTGTTTTGATTGGATCTAAACGGATACCCTCAACCATCTCGTATTCTCTAATATACCTAACCCTTAACGGCCCATCGATGCATTCAGAGGTCAACCCGATGCCTCTTGTTTAATTCTCAAGAAAGCATCAATGTACGATGCAAATAATCCCGCTTCACCTGTAATTGGATCATCTTTAACGGTTTGAGATTGCCAAATTTCACTGATAAATAATATTTTATACCCTTTTTCAACGGCCAACTTAAGTGCAGTTGATGTCCATGCACCAAAGAACTCCCGTTCGAACACCAATGTATGAGGACAATCAATTTTAACCAGATGTTCTAAACATATTCTGCATAATGGGAAAAATAATTTATTATGGGTCCGGTCAGATAAGACCATGGAATAAATTTTGTGATGTCAAAACGCGACATTTAATAAGACCTTCAATGTTTGATATATCATTATCTGGACAAATATCATTAATTCGATCCCCTAGTTAAAATTTAGGGTGTCCAACCGGAAAATTACCTGTTTTCAAAACAAAGGGATACGGTAAGCAAACATCCTCATAATGAATTTGATGACCTGGTTGAGCCTCATAGTGGGTGACCTTGTTACCTGTGCCACCCCCGAAAAAGGCGTCACGAGGGTTCAGAGGGATAAATACTTGAACATCAATAGATCTGACATACTCACGCAAAGTGACATTAAATTTCTTTTCCTTCAAAAATTCACACTCCCACATTTTAACTAATATTACCCCATGCAATTGAATTTCTATATTACGCACTTGTGTATTCTAATAATGATCAGATAAAGGTGTACCATTGTTAAGTGGTTTTTCTCTATTAGACGTAAAATATTTACAACACCCATGCCAACAGCATTCATGGAATTAATACACAAATTTTTGACCGTCAACATCAACAGGATATCCATGCAATTTTATCCCATTCAATACATGTTCACTGGCTCGACTCGGATGCTTAATCTGTATATATTGTGACTTTCCCAGCCACATTAACGATTCAATAGCTACACGTGACTGCGTATCAACCAGTCGATACCGATTCCGCGGTATAGCCCTGCGGTGATAGCCCTATTAAACCAAAAGTTTTTGGGAAAGCAGATAAAGGCATAAATATAATTCAAAACTGAGGTTTACTTCAGGTTTAAATATAATTCAAACTAAGTGACAGTAGTGATCACGCGGGTAGCATACGGCTCCGACGGTTGTTCAAGCTAAGCAGCGTTTAGTCTGCCCAGTACTTGGATGGGTGTCCGCTTAGTCCTACCTGTCCGCGTGCGACTACTGGCGCTAGGCATGACTGTAGAACTACTGTGCCCATCGAGTCAGTGTGACCGATGACCACAATCGAATCCCTGCAATATCGGCCGGGCTGCACGACTGAGGTGTTCCATGGTTTCCCTGGCAGTCCTTGTCCGAATGGGTGCAATTGGGGAAAAGTAAGTTGGCCATGGTATCGCAGATGAGAGGGCATGGGAAAAAAATGTATAGACCCGAGAGGGTATACATATGAATGAATACAAAAAAATAAGTGAATCAAACTGTCAATAAATTCTACATTATCATACTGCGTCAACATGATATTACGCTCTGTGAGAATTGTTTCTACACCTGACAGTTTTCGTTTCATCACTGTACGCAATAAAAATTGGCCATCATAATTTTAGCATTACGCCTAATGCAAAGAACTTGACGTTATATTTTTTCAGATTGTCAAGTACATCGAGAAATTTTTCTACGGCATTATCGCCATGATGTTTATACCCACGAGTAGGACATACGTAACAGTTAATCTAAGTTCCTCTCTTTCGTGTGTTAATCTCCCAAATATCATCATCGGGTATCTTTGCCCATACTTCACAAGGGATTCGGGCAACGTAATAGTTTGGAATATGCAGCTTCATCTTTACACTATTCGCCTCATATTCCTCATCCTGTCTTGTTTCAAAATCGTAGCATGCAAAGACATCACATTTTTTCTTGTGCCGGTGTTATTTCGTGTATATAATTTGTAACATGCTAGAGGAGTCGCGAGATCCTCCACAACTGACGTGAATTGAATTCACTAGGATAATTATGCCGCAACTCGCCGCAACTCGTGAACGACTTCCGCGCGTAAAAATTGCTCCGTTGACGAATCTCATACATGAAAGAATTTCGTACACGGACCTCGTATATGAACGTAAATCTTAGCGCACGGATCTTCGATGCACATGTGAATCGACTTCGTTCACGGATATTGGAAACTATTTACACATGAAAATATTTGTGCTCAATGTGACTGTGCCACTCACTGAACCGGGTTTGCATAGTTTTCGACTTCCGTGGATGAAGTCGATTCACACATGAATCGGAGATCCATGCGCGAATATTTGCGGTCACGTACAAGATCCGTGCACGAAACGCTTTCTCGTACGAGATTCGTCAACGAAGCGATTTTCACGCACGGAACTCGTTCACGTTGCGTCGAGAATTGGCCCCCTGGTGGACCCCGTTCACTCTATCGTATCACGCTGATGTTACCTGGGCAATTAATTCTTCAGCCACAAAAGTCCTCGGAGTAGACGAGATGGCCTCAGAGGACGGTTTTCATCGAAACTTCCATAACGGTTTGGCTGACGCCCAACCGAAGAGCGATAGAGAAGGCTAAAAAGTAAATTGGATTTTGCCTGGGTGAACAACGCGAGGAAAATATCCTTGCAAATTTCACCTTTTTCTTAAAACATCCATGCCCAGATTCCCTATATTCACTACAAATTGAACACCATTGTTTTCCGCAAAGATGAATTTTCCCGATGATAATTAGAGAACCGCACACGCGACAAATTTTTTGTCAGAACATACACGCTGTTTTCCATGGTATGATTATCCTCTTTGTGGTGATTGAAACAAATCTCACCGGCAAATAAACATCAGCAGTCTGCATATTTTGTGACGAAGTGGGTTCGTTATGTCCTCGATTGGTCGTGTATGGAAACGAAATAATGTAATATTAATACGTTCGCATGCACTGGTCTCAACTAAGGAGGTTAGAATTAAGCGAATGAAGGAATGAGTGGAATGATGAATGCTAACGAGGAGTCCTGACTCACTAGAAGCACCAGGAAGTCAGCAGCCACTGGAGACGACTATCTATAGGCCTGGGGAACGAGTCACCATGGCCTGGAACCATGAAAAACACCAACCGAAAACCTGACACAGTAACGTCATCCACACCTGTCATAACATTGGTCCGCGGGGTAATTCAGATCTCCTGCGGACCCAAAAGAATATCCCACGAGAGCGCAGCGCGTTCCGGAGCCCACGCAACCACACACAAACCGACAGCAGTATGAGTAATCCCTGAGGCTCATCTACGAGGCAATCCTCTACGCCGGAAAGACATCACAGACTACCTGATTCCCAGAGTACATACTGGAGGGAATAGTCGGCACTAATGCCGAGCACGTGACCGGTGAATTACGTAAATGAGGCCGGCATTGACCCATCATTTAAAATCACGCCCAAATGTCAAGGGCCAAAAGAAATGGAGTGAGACAACCACGGAGAAAGAGGGCAATTGTCACTTCCGTGTTCTCGCACTTCACTTCCATCTCTACCCTCAACCGATTTGCATCGCATTAATTTCTTCCATTTTCGTGTACGGTCCCAAAGAAGAATCTTTTCGTATAAGGCTTAATATCGGAGGTGAAAACAAGGTTCTCCGGACCTAAACTGGAGGTTTAGAAGGCGACTGACGGCTAATTCCAGGCGAATCTTCAAGCAAATATTCACGGCGAACACGTGGCGAACAACGGCCTTAAGGCAGAATAGGGAGTCATGGCGAGCAATTGGAGTGAGTGTGCACACCTATATTGTTCTTATTGGTGAGACGGCTTTATTCGTGAGAGAGAGCATTTTCGGGCTCATTGAAGCTCCTGTCAGCTTCTCTGACAGGAGGAATCTCATTGCGAACGGAGACTATCGACTCCATCTTGATAAAACCGAGTGACCGTCGAGTCGGTGCTATACCGGAGCAGAATGCAATAATTTATTCTGAGCGTTACGAGCGTCTGAGCAGAAATTCATATTAGGAAATTGATTGGCATTAAATACTGAATACTCTGCGATATTACTATTTGGAATTATTATTATATTTTCGTTTCCTTTTTGTATAGTTGTTTTCCGGAGGCGCAACGGAGAGACATATCTCGGCTAGTATCGCCGGTAAGAAGCAATGTGAAAGCCCACGCTGTGTCTACGGACCTGCGCACCGTACTATACTATCTGGTAAATTATTAAATTAGCAGCTAAGCCTCTGCATTGTTTTTTCTGATAGCAATGCTATATACAGGGTGACAAATGGGAATAGGTAAAAATTAAACTATCATAGTTTTGTTGATTGATGTAGGAAAGAAAGGACCATCATGTTTGTAAACACAATAGACTTTGCAAATTTGTTGGCAATTAGTTAGAGTTACCTTTCGTTTTTTTTAAATAAAAATTCACACGGTGAAAGAGTTGATTAAACACATTCGAGGGCAGTAGTATGGGAACTACTTTGGCGCCCCCCACCTAAAGTCGATATGGTCCCACCACCACACCTGTCAGAGTAGCACGGCTCCGACGTGTGTGAGCGGTGGCGTACAGCGTGGTTGCGGGTGCGTCACCCGGGCGCGTATCCCAATCCCGAGCGGTTTCGGGAGAACCGCTGTTCCCTCGGCCGCGATACTAAAATTTGGGGGTCAAAAATATTGGCCCCCTCCATCACTAATATATTTAGGGACCCACCATCGCACCGATCGGAATAACGCGGCTCTGACGTGTGTGAGCGGTGAGGTAAAACGTGTACTGCGAACGCGTATCTCAATCCCGAGCGGTTTTGGGGGAACCGTTGGCCCTCCGGTCTCAATATCTAGCAAAATTCGGGGGTCAAAATTTTCCAAATTGGGAGAGCATACCGGTGCTCCAATAAAATCCGCGAAAACCGTAAACATATTAAAAGAATACTTTACCTGTCACTGCACTCTCCTCACAGGGCTCCGAAAAATCCGAAAATCGTCATTGGTATCACCTTATGCACTAAATCTAACTGTCACTAAACCACTAGCACTGTGGATCCATAGGAACTGGAGAGAAACGTCAACACTACCACTCCCTGTTCAATAGTTCTTCTATGTCCCTGTCCTCATCGGACTCCCCGGACAGCGATACCTGGGCCAACTCCTCGTCCTCGGCATCCCAATCATCGCGCTCGCGACGCTCCTCTTCCAACCAGCTAGCCAGGTGATCCTGGGTGTAATCGGCTGGCTCGATAATCATGGGGAATGGTCCATCCCTCTGCGGCCATCCCACTTGGGGTGGTCCACTGAGACCGCGGTGCCGAGTATCATTCTCCAGATGCTCAGCTGGGAGAATGAGAGATGGCTCTACCCGGAGAGTCCACCGGCGGTCCGGGAATCCGGGGTCCAGCCCGTCATACCCGTCCCGCAGAGACCCCCTGATCAGGGTGGACCAATTTTGGTCATTAGTGGCTGAGCATGATGACGACGTGTCCGAGGAGGGTGTGGCGGGGCGCATGGATTTGGGATATACCCGCTGGAGGATGGTGTCGGCTCGTCCTGGGGGTGGCGGTGCTAGTGGGGGGTACAAAGTTTTTCCCCGTCACAAGCATGATTACGCATACAATACGTCACAAAAAAAATACCCACTCTATCACACACCCACGAACACACAATAATCCAAATGTTTGATCACTAAAACAACACTTCTCGATAATTAAGATCTTCTCAAATTTATAGAAAAACCTAGCGAATTTGCTAGATAATTCTATTGGATTTCTATTAAACTTCCTAGTAGTCTTTTGTCGTTTCAATTGAAATAAATATTTAGGAATAGATGTGGTCAACATTCGCTATATGCATTGATATCATTTTATGCTTATAAAGTCAGTATCTGAATGCGAAGGATCCAATTGTGCACCAATTGCTCCCCACCTGAGTTATTCCGGTTCCAATACTTGCATAAGCCGTTCTCCCACAGGACATGCTGAGCCTCAACAAGGATAACTAGATGTTCCATTTCTTCTAGATTCGCAATCATTTTCCCAATGGGTTGCATATTTAAATTGATCAACTCTGTATCACACCACCGTAAACTAAGTGAATAACCCTCAAAATGTGTCATTGGGAATCACACGCAGTGGTGCGACTTCAGACCTTGCATGATTCTTTTTTAAGGATTAAATGTGATTTTCAGTGCCTTGTAACGATGCGTGCAATTTTGTATCAATTTTTATCAATTTTCAACATAATATTTCGGGTAATTTATCAGCGTAATTTCTCTCGTTCTCTATATCAATACTCAAGTCTATTTAAACAATGGAATCGGGCACCAGGAAATTTCATACATGTTATGTAAAACAAACGGTTATAAATATAATTACCTGTTTCTTAGTTTCTGTTAGAAATCAATAACGATTTGATCAGCCGGGTGGTCGGGAGGAAAAGTGAGATTCGGGTGAAGGGTTGATAATTAGCCGGAGGTAATTTGATGAGTTTTCTTTAATCAACAAACTATTATGCACTGAAAAATTACACAACACAGAGTTTAATAAATAGATGATTTCCGAGTGGACTGTATACAACTTAACAAAGAAAGATGATTTGCGATTATAATGTTCGATAATAGTTGCGATGATTTTCCGGCACTTTCACTCGATGAAGTTGTCGTCCTCGTGCGTGTTCGTCGATGCCCGAAGGTTTCCGAGCGAGCAAAATTCGACATTTAGCCCGACTGAAGGATGATTTTCAACAGTTTCTCAAATTAATTTGTCTCTCAATTTATCGAAAGCAAAGTTCTGTTCGGGTTTCTAGTCTTTTAATTGACAAGATTTATTTGTAGATACGCTGGATAAATTTTCAAAGCAAAGACTCGAGATGAAATAGATAAAATTAGAAAAAAAAAAGAAAAGAATAAGTTTTGTTCGGGCCAAATATCTATGTTTGCAAAAGAGAAAAAAAAATGCTTCAATCAATTGTTACTGGAAGGATTAACCATGATTATTACTAATTAATGGAGTCCGGGTTGAATTAATTAAAAGAGGAATTTAATGATTAATATAGTTTGACTTCTCATGTATGTGAAATTCTTTGATTAATGGTATAATAATAGTGTGGTGGATCACGTCTGAGCCACCACAATTCATTCACACTGTACACTTCCGGTTTTTTAGCAAGTGGTTCTTCCCGGATAACAAGTAATATTTTCGTCGAAATTTCCCTCCCAGTAGTTCCTCTAAACACCTCTCAAGAGGTTTACTCTAATGAGTAACAATGAGAAGATAATGTTCCCTCTAATTCCGGGTCGAAAGCCTCCCAGTTGACCCACGGCTGTGGCTCTTATCTAGTGCCACGTATGCACGACTCCCTGTTCTGCACGAGGTTATCCCTGCGCAACGCCACTCACATTCCCCGATTATTCCAGAATTTACCCCTAAATTACCGAAATCCCGTGAATAATACGTGTTCTTAACCTTTTTCCCAATACTCCCAATATCACTGAATATCCCAGCACTCGAAATACTTGCACGTAATACTCCAAAGGTACTCACAAGGATTCCGGGTGATAAGAGTACGCAATAGCGATGGATGAGATTTTCGCTTTATTTTTCCTATCAGGAATGTCGGGCATGTCTGTGACCCTCCGCGATAGTCACTTTTCACGACTTTAATTGTGAAACTTGACTTAAAATGCTAATTATTAAAGTAGATTTAGAGTGTCTCCACGTGTGTAGCTAACGTGGCGAACGATCAATCCAGAGCAGGGTTGGGTCGTCCACTGAAAATCGCGGTTTTCTACGGTATATAGTAGAATACTGGTAATTTACCTCTAAATGGTAAAAAAAGGTAAAAAACTGGGAGAAAACCCCTGAACTTGGATATCAGTGCAGTACCCTTTCTGACTGAATTTTGCCAGGGTTATACCTTGCGAGGGTCATAAGTCACAAGGGTGAATACTCGCGAGGGTCAAATATCGTACGGGTCATATTTCGCAAGGGTCCTGTTTTATGAGGGTTAAACGTCGCAACGGGCCAACCTTGCAAGATTCACACGTCGCGAGAGTTACACCTTGCGAGGATCATGTCTCCCGTTAGACCCTTAAAGATTTTCCTTCCTGCTCATTTTGTTCGGCCATTATAATCGTTGAAACCTTGTGATTGTCCTTCCTACCTCCCCGGTTGTTGCTTGTTGTCGTTTTATCTTTGAGATTGCCCTGAGGACTGAAAAAATAATTATATGGTTTGGGGAGACAGCCGTTGAGTTGGTTACTCACCCTGGAACAAAGTGCTGGCCATGCAGTTTTGCACGTGCACTCTGTGACATCTTCTTCACCGTAACCCACGCTAGCTCTCGAAGGTCAGACTAGCCGTCTCCACATATGCTTACCTTGCAGATTTGCAAGGTAAGCACATGTGGACAATATAGTGCATCTGGCATCTGCAGAGACGAGTTGATACCATTCTCTTTCTTATGAGAATATTCTCATCATTTAAAATTACTAGATTTAATTTTAACAACTTTATTTCTCATCAAGTCGATGATTAACAAACGTTTAAAAATGTAAATAGTTATTTCCCATGGTTGATATATCTAAATACACAGAACCAAATTATCACAGTGTAAAAATAAAATCATATACATTATAATTGGTAATTATTGTGACACGGAGAGAGCTTGGGCATTTTTCGAGGCCTGCTGCGCCTCCTCTTCGGTGCATCCTCAAGTGTTCACGTATGACGTCACCGTCATAATACTCGATTTCATATGCTTCTCCGGTATTACCGCACGGCCCGTTTTCATGCGCGACGGTATTCAGCCTTCTTTGTCCAATTTCACTGTAGCTATGGAGCATGAACGCACAGCCACGCGGGTATTGGAAATTTTTGCCAATCACACGCATTTTTCAAGGGTGGTATGGGAACAATTACTCCATATTGTCCCTTATATCACGTCTTAACTCCCGAATCAAAGCCTTTAAACCTGCCTTTCGTAGCGAATAGTGTTCCGTCACACGCAATATGCGTTCATGACCGCTGTTAAGGACCCTTTCAAGTTCCTCCACTATCACTTGAATAGGTGCCTCCTCGTTATTAAACCAAAAATCCCACTTTTTTGTCGTTGAGTCAGCCTCGCATTACTCACCCACACACCTTCTTCTTCTTCGCAGCCTCAAAGATCTCCGGGTTGTCCCCAAATCCATCAAAAAATGTGATAGGCAAAGAACAGTATACCACCGAATCTGATGAACGTCTAAATGGCCGACATACGCGAAGACCTCTCTTATTATCACGAGTTCCTCAAATTTGAGATGACAGCAAAAACGTGTCAATTCGTTTCTCTATCTTTCGATCTACGTAAATAGAAAAGTGATATGCCTATGCATCACCAACCACGATAAATGTAATGAAGACGTTGAGAGGACGCATGGGAGGTTTGGATAGTGAATATACTACAGGCAAAAACATTCTTCTTCATATATATATATACCCATTTATTACAGAATTAGTTTTATGGATGACGTATATATAATTACATTTCTTTATATATGAGTTCGCATGGGTGATACGGACCCTCCAGGAAACGTATAGATAAACGGCCCTCTACAAACAATGTCTTATGATAGATGTATTCTGCGTGATCGTCCAAAAGTGCTGCAGATACACGTGTGGTGAGAAAAACGTCATGCTCAGCACCCAGAGTAGCTACGATTCTTCTACCATATTTGGTGTTGACACTTTTGAATGCAGTAATCTGATAATCCACACCCAGAGTTATATCATCAATCCTTTTAACGGGGAGAGTCTCGCATCGGGCGATTTTGTTGATAGTTCTCTCAGCCATTTTTTCAAAAAGATGTTTTGTAATCAAAATGAACACAAATTGATATCATCAAATGGAACCAATCTTATAAACGAAACTTACAAATTAATTACATACCTCTATTTCTCTAAATCTCGCAGGAAACTCAGCCACGGATACACAACACCTGTTGGCGGAGTACTGATAATTCTTGGGAAATCCTCAAATATATACTATTCACACTTATTAACCACCCACAGTTCTACCAATCATGTAGTTGTAATTAGGAGATCAGCCAATAGTAGTGGGTGCTTCACTCAGATTGATTCCTTAAAATTTTACGGGTGTTGGCGTTGAGTCATCACAAAAGACACGTGAGTGTAACTCTATCATGACTTTTTTTTTTGTCCTCTCCGAGTTGCTGATCGATGCATCACGTGTTATAAAATTTGCAGTTTTGATGGTTTGTCTTTGTCCTAAGAGAAATTTACAAAACTGACAGCTGATGAATCATAAGAAGGCACAAGCGTGTAACTCTATCCGTGAATCACCGGTTGTGATTTTTGACGGTTTTCAATTGCTGATCCATGCATCACGTGTTCTAAAAGTTGCAGTTTTATGTTTGATCCGAAGGACATATTTAGAAAACTGATATCAGATTGATTCCTTAAAATTTTACGGGTGTTGGCGTTGAGTCATCACAAAAGACATGTGAGTGTAACTCTATCATGACTTTTTTTGTCGTCTCCGAGTTGCTGATCGATGCATCACCTGTTATAATATTTGCAGTTTTGATGGTTTGTCTTTGTCCTATGAGAAATTTACAAAACTGACAGCTAATGAATCATAAGAAGGCACAAGCGTGTAACTCTATCCGTGAATCACCGATTGTGATTTTCGACGGTTTTCAATTGCTGATCCATGCACCACGTGTTCTGAAAGTTGCCGTTTTGTATTTGATCCGAAGGACATATTTAGAAAACTGATATGCTATTGCAACTCTGCCGAAACCTTATATTTCTGCGAATATTCGTTTGAATTCGTCACTCGTAGTTTTTACGTCTGAAAGAGAGCATCATACGAAACGGGCACAATGGAGCGCGAAGATTATCGAAAAAATAGGCGATATCTGTATTTCTTAACAGAGTTGATTGAGTTCATTTGCGACAGAGTACCGCCATATCAGGAATTCTTTTTTGATCAACGAACGAAATTTTGGGATAGTTTATCTCGTGCAACATTGAACAGGATATTAAAGCGGATAGTTTGTCATACACCCTGTCGCGTGCTATCTCAACCTTATCAGCCGGGTCTTTTGACAGCGGATAGAACAATTTTGCGGATGGTCACGCGTGCTCTTCAGTTTTCCCACAAACGAGATGCCCAGTGTTTATCATTATTTTTTGAGCATTCCAAACGTAAGTATTGTGTTTTGTTTATTTCTCCATCTCCTGACGGATACCATACAATCCTTACATGCTCTCTACTTAGGAATCAAGGAACAACACGGTCTCGAAGACTCGTCATCTTCAGATGATAACGAAGATGATCAGGTCATCGGTCAACACCAAAAACGCCTTGCTGAGCATACACTGTTCGCAGGTCCAATAAAACGGAAAAGGTACGCGACACCTCTTGTTAATTCTCGCTCACACTCACCGCAGTCAGGGCCTTCTGGCATGCAACAATGTTGTGACACGGATAGTGAAGATGATTCATGGATATCTCACGGAGTTGCACTAGAAAGAAGATTGGAATTGAGAAGAAGAAGAGAAGCACGGTACGACATGATCAGACGAGCACGAATATCGGAGACAGACCCTACAGAAGTGTATGAATGCGCTTCATGTTACTCTTCAGATAGCGATGAGGACTTATGCATCGACGGTATTGAGGAGGAAGAGGCAAGGATGCTACGTCGCTGTNGGAGGAAGAGGCAAGAATGCTACGTCGCTGTCAAGTGAACTTGGAGAACTTTTCAGGTATCCGTGGGCTGCGAGACGATAATAATGAAAAAGAACAAAACATTAGTGGTATGATGATGATGATGAATTTTCGATTTATAGATTATTGCCAATCGTGTAATTTCCATTTGCTCACACACACAATTGTTCGGATATTATTTCTAGACGTTTCTGGATATCATTACTATACTTATGAGAAAGAGACAGAATGAACACATATTAAGTTAATCAAAGGTGAGATATTATACATTACAATTATTCGAATTAACTTTACTACTTGTGGTTCTTGTAGGGCACCAAATAAGAGGAGCTATGGCGAGATCTGCGACAGTGACCCAACGTCAAAATGGAAAAAATACGGAGGAATCAGACGCTCACGAGGATATCCATCCCCCAGGACGCCGTTTCGAAATAATCGCTGAGTCATGTAAAAAATACCATAATTTTAAGATGAAAGGTAAGGAATGTGTTATTAAGATATTGGACCCTCCTGCTAACACAAACATGATAGAGTGGGTAGAAGGGGCCTTTCGTGATATAACAACTCATGTAACTGCGACATGTCAACCTCACGATCACGTCGGGTTTTCAATCAATTTCGATAGATTAAATCACGGTCCTGTCTGGTCACGTTTTCGCGATGCACGTAATTGTAGTGCTAATGATTTGTGGACCATCGTCAAAGGTATTTCACAGAGTACAGGCGGACTAACCACGTCAGATAATATTGTGGTTACAGCGGCAATAGTCAGTGGTGTTGAAGGTTCAGGGCAAAAAAAACTCACGCACGAAGACATTTGTTTTCAAACGATTTATCCTATTTCGAACATTGATAATCTTTGCTTACCGCGTTCTCTAGTTGTTGCTCAGCTCCATGCTGAACGTGGAGAAATTCGAACGGGTGATGTACAGAGGCGATGGAAAGCAATCATTAATAAGACTCGTGATACTCAGCGGAAAGAGGCAGTGAAATNATAGTCAGTGGTGTTGAAGGTTCAGGGCAAAAAAAACTCACGCACGAAGACATTTTCAAACGATCTATCCTAACTATTTCGAACATTGATAATCTTTGCTTACCGCGTTCTCTAGTTGTTGCTCAGCTCCATGCTGAACGTGGAGAAATTCGAACGGGTGATGTACAGAGGCGATGGAAAGCAATCATTAATAAGACTCGTGATACTCAGCGGAAAGAGGTAGCGAAATAAATGCAACTCAGCGGTGCCACGATCCCCCAAAACGGTAGCGGAATCACGGAACTCCATGCATTTCAAAATTACTATCTTCAATGAAAGACAGCCATCGTAGTCTATGAATTTTCAACTTTTGGCAAAGGCGGTTTGCCGGTCTTTGATGGTCGTCAGAGGGTTAAAGAAAGATATGGGGAGGTTAAACATAATTTATTCATTTTATATTACGAACGTACAAACCATTTCCAACCGCTTCTCAACTTACAAGGAGCTATTGCAGGCCGCGGTTTCTGTGAGGTGTGTAACAGAACATTCACAGATAACATTGAGCACCGATGCCCTGGGAAATGTCCTAGGTGCAAGGGTGAGACGATCTGTCAAAGCCTGCAGCGTATAGTTTGCAATGTCTGTAACCGATGGTTTTTTAATCAGCAATGTCTTGAAAGACATTTGGAGAAGGGATCGGGAAAATTAAAAGAAGAAGGGATCCCCTTAATTCCCCTAAATTCCCTTAAAGTATGTCAACTATGTTTCAGAGTGATTCGGCTAGGGAAACAAAACAAAAAACATGAGTGCGGTATAGTATTCTGTCGAGCGTGCGGGTGTAACCGTGAAATAAATCACCATTGCTATATGCCACCACTGAAGACGCATAAGCAGCAACGAACGATTTTCATATTTTACGATTTTGAGACACAANGTAACCGTGAAATAAATCACCATTGCTATATGCCACCACTGAAGACGCATAAGTAGCAACGAACGATTTTCATATTCTACGATTTTGAAACGCAACAGAATATCACTGTCCGTGGTGATGCTGATACAAAATTACACATCCATAGTTTTGGCGTAGTACAAAAAGTACGTACAAAGTGTTGTCACGACAATGACTTAGATAAAAATTGTCGTAGCTGCGGGAAGCGCGAGTATGTGTTTCAGAATAAAGACACGGCAGTTGCCGGGTTAGTGGATATTGCATTTGCCAAGTATCGTTCCACTGACAAAGTAATTTGTATTGCGCACAACGCGCGTAGCTTCGATGCACAATTTGTTTTACGTTATCTAGTCAACATCAAAAGAACACGACTCCCGAGCGTTATTTTAAACGGTACAAAAATAATGCAAATGCGTGTTGGTAACATAATTTTTCTGGATAGCTTGAATTACTTTCACATGCCGTTGTCAGCGTTACCCAAATCATTCGGTTTTGATAATGATATAGCCAAAGGGTATTTTCCGCACTTCTTCAATGTGCCTGAAAATATTGATTACGTAGGACCGTTACCAGACTTGAGTTATTTTTCTCCCGACACCATGTTCAAGAAAGATCGCGACAAATTGTTGGAATGGCACAACGAAAAATTAAACGAGAATTACGTTTTCAATTTCAAACACGAGCTAGAATTTTACTGTCGAATGGATGTTACCATTCTGAGACGGGCATGTATCATTTTTCGTGAAATGCTGCTAAAAAAAGACAGGTATTTATCCATTCACACAATGTAGTATGATTGCGTCGATCTATTGTAAAGTTTATAAAACTAATTTTTATGCAGTCTGATACAATCGGAATTTTACCGTTGGGTGGTACGTACAGATACACAACTACACATTCAAAGAAATCTATATCGTGGTTATTGTTGCAGCAAAGACATTCCGGAAACCGTATTATCCATGCAGGTAACGCTAAAGAATACCGATTGCCATGCGGTATTATGGTTGATTGCGAGAATGAAAATCAGGAGAATTGTGTCTTCCAATTTTACGGACGTTTTTGACACGGGTGTACGACGTGTTATAAAATAAACAGGCATAGGGAGTTACGTGCAGGGAATTCACTTACTACCCGGTATGAAAGTACCATGTTGACAGCTAATAAGATTCATCTCGGGTACACTTTGATAGAAATGTGGGAGTGCACGTTCGATGATCAATTAAAAAATACCGTACAAGACCGCGATTTTGTAAACAATCACCCTTTAATGAAAAATGCAGAATTGAATCCTCGTGATGCTTTCTTTGGCGGCCGTACGGAAAATTATGTCACCCTCTACGATATCGCAAATACAGAAAAGATCAAATATCTTGATGTTACATCTCTGTACCCTTTTGTCAACAAAACTGGTAAATACCCAATAGCACACCCCCAAGTTTACGTAGACGACGAGTGCCAAGTGTTGATAGGTTGTGATAATAATCTTGATAATGTGGAGGGCCTTGTAAAATGCACCGTTGTCGCTCCGTCTGATTTATATCTCCCTGTGCTTCCAATACGTGCTCATGGGCGTTTAATGTTTCCGTTATGTCGTTCATGTTGTGAAACATTGAATCAGGATATTTGTAATCACCAAGACGATGAAGATCGCGAGTTGACAGGTACATGGGTTGTAGACGAATTGCGAAAGGCCATTGAAAACGGTTATCGAATCGTAAAAATATTTGAAATTTATCAATACAAGATCGTTCAATACAACCGGGAAAGTAATATAGACGGGTTAATCAACAAATATGTAGACACTTTTTTAAAAGAAAAGCAAGAAGCCTCCAACTATCCGCAGGGCTGTTCAACAGATGAAGATAAAGATGCTTATATACAAGAATATTTTGCGAAGGAAGGCGTTTTACTCGAGAAACATAAGATAGATTGTAATCCAGGGCCTTAGCGAAAATGATTCTCAATGCATTTTGGGGTAAATTTGGGCAGAGAGAGAACTTACCGCAAACTGAAATAGTTGCGACAAGGCAAACATTATTAGAACTGATAAATAACCCTGAATTGTTAATCACAGGTTGCTTCCCGTCAACGAAAAAATGATGTACGTGAATTTTGTATATGAAAATGAGGCGCTTCTACCGACACCCACAGCTAACGTTGTTATTGCGGCCTACACAACAGCACAGGCTCGTCTCAAACTGTACAGTTACTTAGAGAGACTTCAAGAGAGGGTTCTATATTGTGATACAGATTCCATTATATTTGTATCAAAAGACGGTGAGTGGGAACCAGAATGCGGTAAATTTCTCGGTGATTTGAC
Source organism: Diachasma alloeum (assembly GCF_001412515.2). Classification (NCBI taxonomy): domain Eukaryota; kingdom Metazoa; phylum Arthropoda; class Insecta; order Hymenoptera; family Braconidae; genus Diachasma; species Diachasma alloeum. The sequence continues at coordinate 1,129 of NW_021681216.1, read as the reverse complement.
AAATGAGCTAGAAGGTTACGGGGA
>NW_021681216.1:790-1080 GCF_001412515.2 Diachasma alloeum | reverse complement strand
GGCCTACACAACAGCACAGGCTCGTCTCAAACTGTACAGTTACTTATTGAGACTTCAAAAGAGGTTTCTATATTGTGATACAGATTCCGTTATATTTGTATCAAAAGACGGTGAGTGGGAACCAGAATGCGGTAAATTTCTCGGTCATTTGACAAATAAGCTAGAAGGTTACGGGGAGGGTAGTTATATCAAGTCTTTTGTATCAGGGGGCCCCAAATTCTATGCGTACCTAGTTCAAACAAGTAATAATGAGACAAAAGAAGTGTGTAAAGTTAAAGGTATCACATTAA
>NW_021681216.1:0-769 GCF_001412515.2 Diachasma alloeum | reverse complement strand
CGTGAATTTTGTATATGAAAATGAGGCGCTTCTGCCGACACCAGCAGCTAACGTTGTTATTGCGGCCTACACAACAGCACAGGCTCGTCTCAAACTGTACAGTTACTTAGAGAGACTTCAAGAGAGGGTTCTATATTGTGATACAGATTCCATTATATTTGTATCAAAAGACGGTGAGTGGGAACCAGAATGCGGTAAATTTCTCGGTGATTTGACAAATGAGCTAGAAGGTTACGGGGAGGGTAGTTATATCAAGTCTTTTGTATCAGGGGGCCCCAAATTCTATGCGTACCTAGTTCAAACAAGTAATAATGAGACAAAAGAAGTGTGTAAAGTTAAAGGTATCACATTAAACTTCAATAANCAGTCAACATATCAATTATCAAGCTGTCAGAGAAATGGTGACACGTGAAAGGGAGGGTCCGATAGTCTTGTCACACGATGCTATCAGACGCACAGCATTTCATCAGGTAAAGAAAGAGGTAAAAATGACTTCTGTTTGTAGCACTAAAAGGCAATGTAGAAATGTATATAGGACCGTGCCATATGGGTATGTAGCAAACGTATGACGAATAATAATAAATGAAATGTGATGGTTTTTGCCGGGGTATATAATCGTGGCATCAGCATTTTTTATTCCATTTCCCACTCCCACGATATTTGTATTTTCGTCTCGTCTCAGTCTTAGTTGTATTTGCGCCTGAGCAACACCTCATTATAGATATTGTCGTGGATATACAGGGTTATAAAGGACACTATAACCGCTTTA
>NW_021681215.1:40728-42216 GCF_001412515.2 Diachasma alloeum | reverse complement strand
TGTCATCTCTTAATCTCTGTAACAAAACAATAAAAACTACCGACGGTAGCGGCCGCGCGGTTAGAGTGCTAGACTCTTATGCCAATGATCCGGGTTCGCTTCCCGGCACCGGCAGTCAAAATTTATAGCGCTCTAGTCTCACAGTTTCACTGCCGAGCGGTAGTCCCGTCAAAAAGGACGACTGTACCAGGGCAGGTTTTTCCCTCGAATGAGATTTTCCCTCCCTTCGGCAAATGCGGTACAGGGGGTTGAGGGGGGTGCGAAGGGAACAACTCGTAAAGACCCAAAAGGGTATACGAGAAGAAAAAAATTTGAAATTTAACAATAAAAACTGCCATCAAACTCATGGGCCAGTAAGAAAAATCATTGTTTCGCGGCGCACGGTGACTTTTCACTATTCGCCCGCGAATTAAAAATTCACTTCTGCCCTCCTAATTGAGATTAAGGGATGAAAAAAGGGCAGTTGACGAGGAATTCACCTCTCCGTCGCACTGCCGTTTTTTCATCTCTTAATCTCAGTTCGGAGGGGAGAGGTGACTTTTTAATTCGCGGGCGAATAGTGAAAAGTCAGTGTCCGCCGCGAAAAAATTATTTTTCTTGCTGGCCCATGACTTTCATGGCAGTTTTTATTTTTTTGCTGCAGAGATTAAGGGATGAAAGAAGGTTTATTGATGGGGAATTTAATTCGCCGTCGAACTGCCGTTTTTTCATCCCTTAATCTCAATTAGGAGGGGAGAGGTGAATTTTTAATTCGCGGGCGAATAGTGAAAAGTCAGTGTGCGCTGCCAAAGAATTATTTTTCTTACTGGCCCCTGAGTTTCATGGCAGTTTATATTTTTTGTTGCAAAGTTTAAAGGATGAAAGAGGGTTAATTAATGGAGAATTTAATTCTCCGTCGAATTGCCTTTTTTTCATCCCTTAATCTCAATTAGGAGGGCAGAAGCGAATTTTTAATTCACGGGCGAATAGTGAAAAGTCAGTGTCCGCCGCGAAAAAATTATTTTTCTTACTGGCCCATGACTTCCATGGCAGTTTTTATTTTTTTGTTAAAAAGATTAAGGGATGAAAGAGGGTATATTGATGGGGAATTTAATTCTCCTTCGAACCGCCCTTTTTTCATCCCTTAATCTCAATTAGGAGGGGAGAGGTGAATTTTTAATTACCGGGAGTCACTAGAAACTATTATTTTCCTCACTGGCCCATGATTTTCATAGAAGTTTATATTTTTTTGTTACAGAGATTAAGGGATGAAAGAGGGTTAATTGATGGGGAATTTAATTCTCCGTCGAATTGCCCTTTTTTCATCCCTTAATCTCAATTAGGAGGGGAGAGGTGAATTTTTAATTACCGGGAGTCACTAGAAACTATTATTTTCCTCACTGGCCCATGATTTTCATANAATTTAATTCTCCGTCGAATTGCCTTTTTTTCATCCCTCAATCTCAATTAAGAAGGGAGAGGTGAATTTTTAATTACCGGGAGTCACTG
>NW_021681215.1:40262-40520 GCF_001412515.2 Diachasma alloeum | reverse complement strand
TTTCTTACTGCGTTGTGATTTTCATGACAGTTTCTTCCATTTTTCACAGAGATTAAGGGATGAAAGAGGGTTAATTGATAGGTAATTTAATTCTCCGTCGAATTGCCTTTTTTTCATCCCTCAATCTCAATTAAGAGGGGAGAGGTGAATTTTTAATTACCGGGAGTCACTAGAAACTATTATTTTCCCCACTGGCCCATGATTTTCATGGAAGTTTATATTTTTTTGTTACAGAGATTAAGGGATGAAAGAGGGTTA